>NC_041009.1:27009389-27276344 GCF_004193775.1 Glycine soja | reverse complement strand
GGGGGAAATCCAGAAACGCATAAAGATAAAGAACATGCAGCGACATCCTTAATTGCCCCAGCTTCTAAGCATAATATTGTTTGACGACATCAGAGTTCACGGGTGAAGGTAGCTCTTCGCCATCCATGTTGGTAAGCACCAGGGCTCCTCCGGAAAAAGCCCTCTTCACAACAAAAGGCCCTTCGTAGTTCGGGGCCCATTTCCCTCGATGGTCCTTGACAGCATGGGACATTTTCTTTAGCACAAGGTCTCCCTCATGGAACTTGCGTAAGCGTACTTTCTTGTCGAATGCACTCTTCATTCTTTGCTGGTATAAGCGCCCATGACTCATGGCCGTTACGCGCTTACCCTCAATGAGGTTGAGCTGATCGTAGCGTGTTTGAGCCCACTCTGATTCCTTTAATCCGGATTCTGCCAAGATCCTTAATGACGGGACTTCTACCTCAAACGGTAACACAGCCTCCATCCCATATACCAATGAGAACGGCGTTGCCCCAGTTGACGTTCGCACTGAAGTCTGGTAACCGTGTACGCGAAATGGGAGCATCTCGTGCCAATCCTTGTATGACACGGTCATCTTTGGATAATCTTTTTGATATTCTATTGGCCGCTTCCACGGCTCCATTCATCTTTGGCCGGATAGGGCGTGGAATTGTGATGCTGGATTTTAAACTCCTTGCACATTTCTGCCATCATCTTATTATTCAGGTTGGTGCGTTGTCCGTGATAATCTCCCTTGGCAAACCATATCGGCAGATGATCTCTTTCTTAATGAACCTGACCACCACATTCCTCGTGACATTGGTATATGAAGCCGCCTCAACCCACTTGGTGAAATAATCTATCGCTACGAGGATGAAGCGATGACCATTCGAGGCCTTGGGCTCAATGGCCCCGATGACATCTATTCCCCACATGGAGAAAGGCCAAGGGGCGGACATGACATTCAGAGGATGTGGTGGGGCATTGACATTATCTGCGAATGCTTGACATTTGTGGCACTTCCTCACATGGACACAACAATCACTTTCCATGGTAAGCCAGTAATAACCTGCTCTTAGGATCTTCCTGGCCATAGCATGTCCATTGGCGTGCGTTCCAAACGAGCCCTCATGGACTTCTTCGATCATGTGATTTGCCTCCTTGGCATCCACACACCGCAGGAGTGTCATGTCGTGATTTCTTTTATACAGTATGCTTCCGCTCATGAAGAAACCGGCTGCCAACCTCCTCAATGTCCTTTTATCGTTGTCGGCAATCTCTGGCGGGTATTCTTTGCTTACGACATATCGCTTGATGTCGTAATACCAAGGCTTTCCGTCCCGTTCCACTTCCACTTGGCAACAATGTGCGGGTTTGCCACGACACCAAAATTCAATGTAGGGTAGATCCCCGTGCGGTGTTAGCTGGAACATAGACGCCAACGTAGCAAGTGCATCCGCCATTTGATTTTCCTCGCGGGGAACATGATGGAAGGAGATCTCATCGAAAGTCTTAGCCAATTCCTTGATATAGGCTTTGTAGGGTATCAGCTTGGGATCTCTAGTTTCCCATTCCCCTCTCAGTTGATGGATTACCAACGCTGAGTCGCCGTACACCTTGAGTAGTTTGACATTGGAGTCAATTGCTGCCTGGACGGCTAGGGCACATGCTTCATATTCGGCCATGTTGTTGGTGCAGTCGAATCCTAGCCTGGCTGTGAAAGGTACACATTGATTGTCCGGAGAGACCAACACTGCCCCAACGCCATGACCTAGAATGTTTGACGCTCCGTCAAACCATACAGTCCATTTGTCCCGATCTTCGTCCAACTTTTCCTCGAACAAGGCCATGATGTCCTCATCCGGGAATTCCGGATGCATGGGCTGGTAGTCGTTAAGAGGTTGTTGAGCCAAATAATCTGCCAAAGCGCTTCCTTTTATTGCCTTTTGGGTGACGTAGACTATATCAAACTCAGATAGCAAGACTTGCCACCGGGCGATTCGTCCTGTGAGAGCTGGCATTTCAAAGATGTACTTAACCGGGTCCATTTTGGATATCAACCAGGTAGTATGGCTCAGCATGTACTGCCTTAGGCGATGGGATGCCCATACTAAAGCACAACACGTTCTTTCGAGCAAGGAGTAATTCATCTCACAGGTCGTGAACTTCTTACTTAGGTAGTAAACAGCGCGCTCTTTCTTCCCGGATTCGTCATGTTGCCCCAGCATACACCCCATTGACTCGTCCAAGATTGTCATGTACAAAATGAGAGGCCTTCCAGGTACTGGTGGCATAAGCACGGGAGGATTCATTAGGAACTTTTTGATCCTTCCAAAAGCCTCTTGGCAATCCTCATTCCACCGATCAGTTTGGTTTTTGCGCAAGAGTTTAAACAACGGCTCACAAATGGCGGTGAGCTGCGATATGAATCTGGCAATATAATTCAAGCGCCCCAGGAAACCTCGGACTTGCCTCTCTGTACGGGGTTCTGGCATCTCAAGGATAGCCTTCACTTTTTCGGGGTCTACCTCTATCCCTTTCTGGCTTACAATGAAACCAAGCAATTTCCCTGATTTGACCCCAAAGGTACACTTAGCGGGGTTCAACCTTAATTGATATTTCTTAAGCCTTTCGAACAATTTTCGCAGGTTGACAAGGTGTTCTTCCTCGGATTTAGATTTAGCAATTATATCGTCCACGTAGACCTCGATCTCTTGATGCATCATATCATGGAACAAAGCTACCATGGCCCGTTGATAAGTTGCCCCGACATTCTTGAGTCCAAAGGACATCACCTTGTAACAGAACGTTCCCCACAGGGTGACGAAAGTAGTCTTTTCCATATCCTCGGGCGCCATCTTTATCTGATTGTAACCAGAGAAACCGTCCATGAAGGAAAATAAAGCGAAATTGGCCGTGTTATCTACGAGGATATCGATGTGTGGTAAAGGAAAATTATCCTTGGGACTGGCCCGATTCAGGTCCCGATAATCTACACACATTCGTACTTTCCCATCTTTTTTAGGAACTGGTACGATGTTGGCAACCCATTCTGGATACCGAGCGACGGCCAGAAATCCAGCGTCAAATTGCTTCTTCACTTCTTCTTTTATCTTCAAGGATGTTTCGGGCTTCATCCTCCTCAGTTTCTGTTTTACCGGGGAACACTCGGGATTTAGAGGTAATCGGTGCTGTACAATGTCAGAACTCAAACCGGGCATATCTTCGTATGACCAAGCAAAGATGTCTTGGTAGTCTTTTAGCAGGATTATTAATTCTTCACGGATAGGTGCGGTAATACCTGTACCTATCTTTACTTCCCTCTTTCCACTGCCAATTCCTAAGTCTACTAGCTCTGTTTCTTCTTGATGAGGCCCCATTTCTTGGTCCTCATGGGCGACCATTCTTTCTAGTTCTGGGGGAAGTCCCACATCCTCATTTCCTTCATCTTCCGTTTGATTCATTTCTTGCTCGAAGTCGATAGACGGGTCCCAGGTATTAGTACCTTCGGGGGACTCGTCATCGGATCTGCCGTTTCAGAAAAAGAAGTAAACATGCAAATGAATGAGAATGGGTAGAGACCAGGAACAGATGAAGAAAGATCCTTGTATTATAAATTTAAAAACAAAAGACACAAAGCCTTAACAAAAGGAAAAACTCTAAAGCCTAGGCCCAACTATAGAGCTTTTAAAACCGTAAAGGTTTACATTATGCTTGTTGCGTAAATGCCGGGGCGTCCCTCCACTCGCCAATTTCCCAGCTGGAAATCAGGAGGGCATGGTCGTACCAAATCCAAAGTACTCGGAATATCATCTTCGCATATCGCGAACGCTTGACCTTTGTCTCCCGAACCCGCGCTTATAAAGCTTCTACTTATGTGGCAGGGCGGGCTTCCTTCACCTTCTTGTCTCCAACGCGAACTTTGACCATTGTTCTTCCTTCCCGCGATGCTTCTTTTCATGTCCGCCTGAGTGGGCTTATAGCCTAAACCATACTTCCCACGATTTCCTTGGGTATTTATCAGGCTAGTTATGCCGCCGTTGTTTTTTCCTAAACCCATCCCGGGTTCATAACCGTTCCCCAACATAACTCGGGCCATCATTACCGCTGCATCGGACAGACAAGGCTGCCCAAAGAGGGAGTCCACGGAGGAAATGCTGACCACCTCAAAAGACTGGAAAGCAGTTTCTAACGATTCTTCTGCGGCTTCCACATAAGGCATGGAGGATGGGCAGCTTACCAAGATATCTTCCTCGCCTGACACGATGACCAAGTGCCCCTCCACTACGAATTTCAGCTTTTGGTGGAGTGTAGAAGGCACAACTCCCACTGAGTGGATCCACGGGCGCCCCAACAGGCAGTTGTAGGGGGGGTTAATATCCATTATTTGGAAGGTGACTTGACAGGTGTGAGGGCCTATTTGTACTGGGAGATCGATCTCTCCCCTAACCTCTCGACGAGTGCCGTCGAAGGCCCGAACCACCATTGAACTTGGTTTTAAGTGGGAAGCATTGAATGGTAACTTCTCCAAAGTGCTCTTAGGCATCACGTTTAAACTGGAACCATTATCGATGAGCACCTTGGCTACGATATGGTCCATACACTTGACTGATACGTGTAAAGCCTTATTATGCCCTCTCCCCTCGGCGGGGATTTCTTCTTCGGCGAAGGCAAGATAGTTGTTGGCAGTGATATTGTTGACCAGCCCTCCGAAACCTTCTACCGAGATATCTTGGGCCACGTGAGCCTCGTTCAGCACTTTTACTAGCAGAGCCCGATGAGGCTCGAAGCTCATAAGTAACTCCAACAGCGAGACCCTAGCCGGGGTTTTGTTGAGCTGTTCGATAACCTTGAATTCGCTCTGCTGAATTATCCGAAGGAACTCGCTGGCTTCCTCTAGCGACACCTCCTTTCTACCATCCTTTTTCTCCGGGGGCCCCTTTGCTGGAATATCTTTATTCGAAGCGTGGGGTGCTTCGCCATCTTGTTCCTCCACCACTTTTCCTTTTCCCTTGACGTCGGCGGGTTGGACTGGTAGGTCCGGAGGTGCGAACACACGACCACTACGGGTCACACCACTCAGTCCCGTGATATTTGTTACTTTAGCTGACAGCGAGCTGACGTCAGTGACTTCTTCTTCCTTCTTCCCCGGAGGTGTATATCTCCACGGGACCGCGTGACTATTTTGGTACGGGAAAGGAACAGGTTTGGCCATTAAGGGGTGTCCGGGCTTTTGCGAAGCTGCGCTTTTAGTGAAGTATATCACCAAGGGTTTGGGCTTCGCAACACCGCTCCCCTCCGTAGATTGCATGCATATATGCTGCTCTTCTTTTCCTTCAATGCCGACTTCCAGTCGACCTTGATCTATCATCCGCTGTAACAATTCCTCTACTTCCAAACACGTCTCCATGTCATGCATCTCGCCGGAATGTAGCAGACAGGAATCCTCCTTACACCCACTATGGGGAATCACACCTCCCTTTTGTAGGGCCTCAAAGATAAACCTCCTAGGGGTTGCCACATCCCTTAAAGGTTTAGACCTGTGCGGCCTATCGGATTCAACTGCATTAACTGCTCCCCCTCCATGATTGGCGAGCGGGTTGGTTCTCACATTGGGCCGATCCTCTTGGAAAGTCAGCCATCCAGCATCCATTAAATGTTGGACCTTGTATTTAAGGGCCAAGCATTTTTCGACGGAATGCCCCGGGACACCCCCATGGTACTTGCAAGTTGCGTTAGGGTCATACCACTTCGGGAAAGGGGGTTCAAGGACCCTTCCGGGAGTTACCACGGCCAAATGATTGGCGATGAGGGATGGCAGAAGATCTTCGTACGTCATTGGGAGTGGGGTGAATTCTGGAAATGGCCTCGGAGGGAAGTTCCTTGTCGTGTTGGAATTACCGGCCGGTCGAGTCGTGTTCGGAGTTGGAACTTGGGGAGCTTCCCTCTGGGTGGGTGCCTTAGGTTGCACGGGTGTTGAACAAGAGGTATTCCCAGTATGAGCCGAGAAGCTTGGGTGATGTTGCGCGTACTGATGGGTACCATGAGGTGTTTGCTGGGTTTTGACCCACGCAGGTGTTGAAGAGACGGCATGGGCATCTCCCTCCTTCCTTTTTGCCCCCTGTTGCCCCGATTCTTTTGGCATTCGCGTTTGTGGAGGAAACGTAATCAAACTTTCCTCTTTTCAATCCAACCTCGATTCTTTCCCCGGCAAACACCAGATCCGCAAAGCTGGACGGCATGTAACCTACTAGCTTCTCATAGTAGAACACTGGCAGAGTGTCCACCATCATGGTGATCATCTCTCTCTCAACCATGGGAGGAGCTACTTGTGCCGCCAAATCCCTCCATCACTGCGCATATTCTTTAAAGGTTTCACCCTCTTTTTTGAACATATTCTGCAGTTGAGTACGGTCAGGAGCCATATCAGAATTGTACTGATACTGCCTTAGGAAGGCGGTAATCAGTTCCTTCCAAGTACGGATACGGGAAGCTTCCAAATTAGTGTACCACACTACCGCAGCTCCGGCCAAGCTATCCTGAAAGAAGTGTATCAACAGCTTTTCATCTTTAGAGTGGGCGCCCATCTTACGGCAGTACATTTTGAGATGGTTTTTGGGACAAGTCGTCCCTTTATACTTGTCGAAGTCCGGTACTTTGAACTTCGAGGGAATAACAACATCGGGTACTAAGCAAAGATCCGTCATGTCTGCGAACGGATAGTCCCCAAATCCTTCTACGGCCCTCAATCTTTCCTCAAGGAGATCGAGCTTCCTCCTTTCTTCAGTTGCTGGGGGCGGCCCTTCCGTGGACAGAACTATTGGTGGTACTGCGATGTTGGGTTGAGGCAACGTGCCTGGTGCCGGCCCTTCGGGGATCGGGGGATACAACTCGACATCCCTCCGAGCATAATCTTGAGGGTCTTTGTGGACTTCGTCGGGCTGCTGAGGAGGCTCTCTTTCATGGACGGGAGAAGCAATGTGGCCCGCATCTTCTTGCAAGACGGGTGGTGAATAGTTGGGCGGCAATCCATAAGGGTAAGCCGCTCGGTTGTATCCCAGGTGAGGGCTGCCATCGTGCCCCAGTGTGTCCCTTCCCCGTCCTACTATGTTTGAGGGAGGATGGTGCGTAGTTGCCAAGAGAGTCGGGTCTGCTTCGGCAGCCGAACTGGCAGCGGCGGCGGTGGCCGCGTTCTTCTCTATGAGCTGCTTCATACTTAACATGGCCTCCATCATAGAGGCCATTTGTTCTTTCAGAGCCGACATGTCGGCTTTCATCTGTTCCTGCATCTCCTCTTGATCACCCATCGTTCTAGATTTGGATTTGGTGCGATAGGGATCCCTCGCGGCGCGTTTAGTTATGGTGTTTTTCCCTAAAAAACCAAACGTGAGGAGTGGGTAAAGAAAGAAGATGCATGCTAGAGATGAAATGTAGGAGTGATTTGATTTGCACAAGCTTTTTGGAGTAGAAACATGGGACCAACTCATTTTATTTCAAAAAGGAAGTCGTATCTAGTCAAGGTCTTAGAGACCATACAAGTTTCCTAACGATTTCTAATTATGTGGGCCATTAAGTCTATCATATGCTGACAATAGCCGAGAAGCCCATGAATCTCTTCGGGGGCGGAGTAGGTGTCTGCCATCGCCTTGGCCTTGGCTAACAATCGGGGAAGTTCTTGACTCCCGTTCAAGGTAAGAGCAAACCGATCCATCCACATGGTTGCCTCTTGGTGTAAAGAGTCGATCACCCTTCCTCTAGCCTCTTTTTCCGCGTATACTTGGGCATATTCGTCCGCAATCCTATGCTCGTGGGCCGCGGCTAGACCTAACTCTTCTTGGTACTTGGCGATGATAGCTAGCATGTTGGTCTCCGTCTCGCATAAACGCTGAGACAAGCTTCTTTTGGACCTTGAACAGGCAACTAACTCCTCTTTCAAAACCATGCTATGTGCTCGCGACTGGTCCCTTTCTTCCTTTCGCAACTTGAGTTCACTATTGCTACCCCATAGAGCTCCGCGAAATTTGTTCCGGCCATACTCTTCCTTGCGAGCCCTCTTGGTCTCTTGTTCAAGGGCTCTTGCGGTAATTGCATTCTCTTCCCGTAACCCGGCACACTCCTTCCGAACGTGTGTAGCGGCCAACTTGAACTTCTCCTTGGCAAGTTTTGCCTTTCCTAACTCGCTTTTGAGAGCTTGGACTTCTTCGTCCTCTTCCGGTGCTTCAAAACTCTCTTTGCTGACGACTTTTAACTTGGCGAGCCAATCTAAACCTCGTATATGAACTTTCAGCCATTCGTGGTACCCACCAATGATGCCATTACGAATGCCTCTAGGCTCTTGATCTCTCTTTAACGGGGTTTCCCACGCCTTATGGATTCTTTGTATAGTCTTGGAATTTTGTGCGCCGAAATCCCTCACAAGGAAAGGAGACATGCTTTCTTCCGTCGGTGCTCCCCTCATGGGGTACCCTAGTTGTCTTATAGCGAGCGCGAGATTATAGTTAATACAACCCCTCGTTCCTACCAGCGGAATGTTTGGGTATCTTCCACATGAGAAAAGGACTCCTTCTTTTCCTTCCTTCCATCGGGGGAACCAACTGATTGTTCTACCTCCTATCCCGGCCAAGAGCTGGTCCCAATCTATTCTCCTCTTTTCAGTACACGAGCGATGGCTCAGGAGCGGACATGGATGTCTTGTGTCTTGTTGGAACAAGTGTGAAACCAACCAAACACAGAGGGCGGGTAAGCAACAGATGATCCGTGCGCTACTCTTTTCGCACCTTCGGTCAAATGTGTCAAATAGATCTGCCAAGACAGCTACCACCGGACTTTCCTTGCTATGGTGGTAGGCAAGGAAAGCGTCGATTGCTGCTAGGTCTACCAAACCATCCACGTTTGGAAAGAGGACGACCCCAAAAATTAGCAAAGCTAACACATCCATAAACGGGACCCAGTCTCCTTGATTGGCCATACCCCTCGCCTTGTCTTCTAGGTACTTCTGTGGTAGGCCCGCTATGCCGTTCCGAGTCTGTTTTATGCGGTCCAAACCTCTTGCTGAATCCTTGACCACAGTTGCAATTCTGCTCAAAGAGGGGAGACACCCGGAGGAAAGATATGGTTTTCTTCCCCCGAGAGGACATCCTAGAATTTCCTCAAATTCTTCAATGGTTGGTACTAATTGGAAGTCTGCGAATGTGAAGCACCTCAAAGGCTGGTCGTAGTATTGGGTAAGTGATGCAATGGCTTCTAAGGACACCTCTGCTATGGTCAACTCTAAGATCTTTCCGTAAGTCTTGCGGAAGGCTTGCATTTGGAGGGGTTCCATCAACCGCCCTAATTCCTTGATGCTGGTGGTGTCTAGGCTTTTGACCTTGACTTGGTAGAACCTCTTGCCGGTTTGATTTGTTCCCATGCTTACTAAAGTGAGACAAAAGCTGGTGCAAATCAAAACTCCGATATCTCATGGGTGGGATGGATGAATGCATGATGGAATGCATATGACACAGATGCAATCTAGGAATGCGGGGGTCCGGGGAATTTGTCCCCTTCTTAGATACGACGTCTAGGGGTAGCGAAATGCCCCAACGCACGTTTTTAAGAAGGCGACACGGACCCTCCGTTGGTTTGTTTACAATAGGGATCAAGACAGAACCCATATGCAATGCCTATGCAAAAGACACAATGCGGGAATGTGCACAGTATGACAATATTTACCGAACATAAGCAAAAGGGTATATGATACTCATGCATGGCAGTGTGAAAAATGGCACGCAGCGTGTTTGCTTCGTGCCCCTATTTAAGGGACCTATAAGGGAGAGAACTAACTAGGCTTTTAGCAATAATCCCCAAGGTAGTTATATCTCTCTTGATGGTTTCTAGAGGTATCATCCCCTTTGAAGAACATATTGTAGCAGTAGGGACTACTAGCAACAATGGGTTTTCAAAGGGAAAAGCTCTAGATGAGGGTTCACTGTAATCAAGCAAGTCGGAGACCTAGCATGATCACAGATTCACCTCCACTCCTTATGCTCCCATGAACCCGGGTATAGGGCCCTTTTTCACTCACAGTGTGTGCAAATAGTGTTGGTGTTTGTGTGCATCAAATGAATAAATATTTACTTCATGCATACATTTAAAACGCACTAAAAGCAACAAAGAGTTTATATACACAAGAACATAATGAAAGGAAACCAACAAAGGGGTAAGTCAAGGTAAAACATTGCACAAAATTAAATGGCCTAACTCTGTAAAAACAGTCCCCAGTGGAGTCGCCAACTGTCGCAACCTACCCTTCGGCGGGAGGGCGACGCGTGACTCGCGGGATGCGTGTTCCACGAAAGGAATACGCGCGGAGTCGCCACCAACGTTTATTTGAGGAAAACGTCGGAAAAACCGGAAAAGACGCGATCTACGAACTTTTAAGTGAAAGGTTCGGGAGTTGTATTTACGCACGGGGAAGGTATTAGCACCCCATACGTCCGCCCCAAGGGACGGCAACCTTTAATCGAATGTGCAAACATGACTTTGATTTTTTATGTTCCCTTTTTATGTCTCTATATCCTTTATACCCTTTTTATATTTTCTCTTTTTGTGGTCGACAAGGGTGTTTCCCTTTGCTCCTACGTATTCCTCAATTTGGGATGAGAAAATCAGACCTACGTAGTTCTTTTTTATCAAGTGATTCTTTTTTACTTTAAGAGGTGATCATTTTAAGGCGTTGGACCTTAAAAATGATCCATTTTACTTAGTGAGAAAATGAAATGACAAACTTCAAAAGCCTATTTTTATGGACGAGCTTGACTAGGCGAATTGATTTTAGCCTTTAGTTTCACTTTAGTTATTAATCAATTCGATTAAGAATGAGAAATCCCAAAGAGAAAACGTCCGATTGATTTTCCGCTTTATTTTACTAAAAGATGTCTTTTTGATTATTATATTATTTTTTACCTCTTTTTGATTTCCAACGTGGTTACGGCACGACCGAACGGTCGGAATTTATTTTAACCGAAGTTAATGGATAATACAATTCAAACGTTCGGTGGAAATTTATTTTATTTTTAAGTTAAGCGAGAAATGACTTAAGTAAAATGGCTTAAGCACGTCAACAGGGGGTATAAAAAGTAAACAAAACGAGAATAAAAATGCACGAAAGACAATGTGGACCACTACGGGTACATAGAATGAATTGAAAAGCTTGGTTCGAGGTACTTACCCGTTGAAGATCGAAGAACGATGAAGAACGAATGAAGAACGTCGAAGAACGGTTGAAACCTTTGCAAAATTCTTCACGGAAAACGTTATGGAAACGTTTCGGAAGCGCCTCGGCTTAGATTTTCTTCACGGAAACAATTTTTCCAAGCAAATTCGAAAGGGAGAGAAGTGCCAAAGGGGCTGAACCCTTTTCTTCTTCACTTCCTCCCCTATTTATAGCAAAATAGGGGAGGTGGTTGCCGCCCAGCTCGCCCAGGCGAGCCAGGTTGCTTTCTCCAAAAGCAACAGCCTTCTGGAGGAATATTCTGGAGGGCCCAAGTGGGCCTGGGTGCTAT
The DNA here is from genome assembly GCF_004193775.1 of Glycine soja. NCBI lineage: Eukaryota > Viridiplantae > Streptophyta > Magnoliopsida > Fabales > Fabaceae > Glycine > Glycine soja. Next base: position 27,264,819 of record NC_041009.1, on the reverse strand, counting down.
TTGCACCCCCATTTTTACCAAGTACACCCCCCTCTGCTTTTTTTTGGTGATTCTTTTTTTCGTAAAGTTACAGAAACTTACGAATTTCGTAACGATACTTGTTTTCTTTCCGTAAGGTTACGGAACCTTGCGGATTACATAATCATTCCCCTTTTGACTTACGGAATGTTACGGAACCTCACTTAATTATACAACGATGCTTCCATTTGATTTCCGGTGTGTCACGGAAACTTACGGATTGTGCATCAATATTTTTTTGGTTTTTCGGCATGTCCTGGAATTTCACAAATTGCCTAATGATGGGTACCAAGCACCTCACAAGGACCAAAGAAAGGTCGCATGTCATCAAGCAAAGGTCCCCGGACGAAATTAGGGTATGACAATACCGTTGAAAGGTATTTTCCATGCTACCTAGGTGCAAGGTATTCCTCATGGGGCAGCCAAATTTAAATTCTAATAAAAACCTCTCAAACATGTCCTAATATTCATGCCTTTTTACATTTAAAACCAAAACTTAGATTCCTAGGCGTAAGTTATGCTTCCTTGTATTGAAATTAAAGGCTTGGGTTCCTAGGCCTAGAATCGCATTCGGGCACTCATTTTAACCTCTATGTGCTGTCCTTATACATTTAAAACAGCCCCACAATCCAAAGTTCACAAAACCATGCCCATATGTCATTGAGGCATTTCACCGAGCACTTGGTGGGCGCATGTTTAGGCATGAATAGCAAGAGAATGGGGGCAATGTGGCATGCCCCATTGCTTCAGAATGCACCCTAGGCCTAAGGCCATACCTTACAACCCCTCAATTCAACAAAAACAAGCAACAATTTGAGGATAAATCCCTCACGTTTTTGAGCAAATACATGCAATTTAGAGCACAAAAATACATCAATGGAAAGCTAGAGAACCCAAGAATGAGGTACTTACTTGTTGGAGATGAATAATAGAGCAAAACGGAATCAAAACGCAAAAAATGGTCACCTAAGGGCTGCAAAATCCGTGAGTCCCGTGAGCTTTCTTTTTTTGAATGAGGGGGGAAGTTTTTGAGTGCAGAAACCTTCCCCCTCCCTCTTTTTAACCATTTTCGTACAGGGGTTGCTCGCCTAGGCGAGCTAACCTGTACTTTTTTTTTAGGGAAGACATAAGCATGGCCCTCTACGGGTCGGCTTTCGCTTACTCGAACCCACTCAAGGTAGATTAGGCATCCATTATTTATTTTAGACAAACAACAGTAATAACTACTGTGAATTTAAAGGATACTAGGCTGCCTTGCAGCGGCACTTTCTGTTTGTCCCGGGCTAGGCAAAGGATGACGACTTATTGGTCTTGACCCTAGCCTCTACTTGTGTCCGTCCCTAAGTACCTGAATGTAGGAAACAACATTGCATGGTAAACCGTGGCCGCGTTACCGTTTTACCTTGATGGGTTTCGGCCTCCAACTTCATCCTGGCATCTGACCATGGCCAGTTGATTCTGCCCCTGTTATGACAAAATATGCATGTGTATGCGTATGCATGAATGTTTTCAAACGCAACAAATTTTTAGTGAAAGCCGGTTTAGGTTCAGTTTTAATTAAGCGCTTGGGGCACCCCATGAACTGAGCGAAAGGGCTCAGGTTATTACAAACTGCACATGGTTTGAAACCAAAGTGAGGACTAAAGCCTCAGACCCATGTTCTCTTCTTTTAAAGAAATGTGACGAGACAATTAAAGCGAACAGGAAACCCTGGAGGAATCCAAGAAGAACACACAAACACAAAAAAAAGAACATGCAGCGGTTTCCTCAATTGCCCCAGATTTCAAGCGTAATATCGCTTAACGACATCAGAGTTCACGGGCGAGGGTAGCTCCTCGCCATCCATGTTGGTGAGCACCAGAGCCCCCCCCAGAAAAAGCCATTTTCACAATGAAAGGTCCTTCGTAATTTGGGGCCCACTTCCCTCGGTTATCTTTAACAGCATGGGATATCTTTTTCAAGACAAGGTCCCCCTGATTGAACTTGCGCGGGCGTACCTTCTTGTCGAACGCATTCTTTATCCTTTGTTGATACAGGCGCCCATGGCTCATGGCCGTCAAACGCTTACCTTCAATAAGGTTGAGTTAGTCGTAGCGTGTTTGAGCCCACTCTGATTCTTCTAGGCCCGATTCCGCTAGTATCTTCTGGGAAGGGACCTCTACCTCAAATGGGAGTACCGCTTCCATCCCATAAACCAAGGAATACGGCGTTGCCCCAGTAGAAGTTCGTACCGAGGTTCGATATCCATGCAGGGCAAAAGGCAGCATCTTATGCCAATCTTTGTATGACACCGTCATCTTCTGAATAATCTTTTTAATATTTTTATTTGCAGCCTCTACATCCCCGTTCATCTTTGGCCGATAGGGGGTGGAGTTATGATGCTGGATCTTGAAATCCCCGCACATTTCCTGTATCATTTTGTTATTCAGATTGGTGCCATTGTCAGTAATGATCTTCCTAGGGAGTCCGTATCGACAAATCAGTTACTTCTTTATGAATCTGATCACCACACTCCTCGTGACATCGGTATAAGAAGCCGTTTCAACCCATTTGGGGAAATAATCTATCGCCACGAGGATGAAGCGATGACCGTTCGAAGCTTTGGGTTCGATGGCCCCAATGACATCTATCCCCCACATGGAAAAAGGCCAAGGGGCGGACATGAAATTCAGAGGATGTGGCGGAACATTAACATTGTCTGCGTATGCTTGACATTTATGGCATTTCCTTACATGGGTGCAGCAATCTCTTTCCATAGTGAGCTAGTAATAACCTGCTCTAAGGATCTTCCTGGCCATAGCATGCCCATTGGCACGTGCCCCAAATGAACCCCTGTGGATTTCCTCAATCATGTAGTTCGCCTCTTTGGCATCTACGCATCGCATGAGGGTCATGTCGTGGTTTCGTTTGTACAGGATGGTACCACTCACAAAGAAACTAGTAGCCAATCTTCTTAACGTTCTTTTGTCATTGTCGAAAATCCCTGGTGGATATTCTTTGTTCTCGACATACTGTTTGATGTCAAAATACCACGGTTTTCCATCTCGCTCTTCCTCTATCGCACAACAATGTGCCGGCTTGCCCCGAGATCTGAATTCAATGTACGGTAGATCCCCGTGTGGGGCAAGTTGAAACATGGATGCCAAGGTGGCCAATGCATCGGCCATTTGGTTCTCTTCCCGAGGTATGTGGTGGAAAGAAATGTCGTCAAAGAATTCGGCTAACTTCAAGATATGAGTTTGATAGAGTATCAACTTTTGATCCCTAGTTTCCCATTCTCCTCTCAACTGGCGTATTACCAAAGCCGAGTCTCCATACACTTTGAGTAGCTTTACGTCAAAATCAATGGCCGCTTGAATCCCAAGGGCGCATGCTTCATATTCGGCCATATTGTTGGTACAATCGAAACCTAGCCTGGCCGTGAAAGGAATACATTGATCATCTGGGGATACAAGGACTGCCCCTACTCCATGGCCCAAAGCATTAGATGCCCCATCGAAACAAACAATCCATTTGTCTATATCCTCGTGCGTCCGCTTCTCCTTGAATAGAACCATGATGTCTTCATCCGGGAACTCGGGGTGCATCGGCCGGTAATCTTGGAGGGGTTGTTGGGCCAAATAATCTGCCAAGGCGCTCCCCTTTATCGCCTTTTGGGTGACGTACACAATATCGAATTCAGATAGTAGTACCTGCCACCTAGCGATTCGTCCCGTGAGGGCCGGCTTCTCAAAGATGTATTTCACGGGATCCATTTTGGAAATAAGCCACGTGGTATGACTGAGCATGTACTGCCTAAGACGATGTGACACCCATACCAAGGCACAGCACGTCCTTTCCAACATTGGGTAATTCATCTCGCAGGCGGTAAACTTCTTGCTTAAATAGTAAATGGCTTGTTCCCTTTTCCCAGAGTTGTCGTGCTGACCCAACATGCATCCCATAGACTCGTCTAACACAGTCATGTACAGGAAAAGAGGCCTTCCTGTTATAGGTGGCATGAGCACCGAGGGATTTGCGAGGCTCTGTTTGATTTTTTCGAAGGCCTCTTGGCAGTCACTGTTCCACAGGACCGCCTGGTTCTTACGCAATAGTTTGAAGATGGGCTCGCAGGTAGGGGTGAGTTGCGAGATAAATCTCGCGATGTAGTTCAACCTGCCTAAGAAACCTCGAACTTGCTTCTCCATGCGTGGCTCTGGCATTTCATGAATGGCCTTCACTTTCTCGGGATCTATCTCTATCCCTTTCTGGCTCACGATAAATCCCAATAACTTCCCCGATTTTACCCTGAAGGTGCACTTGGCGGGGTTTAGTTTCAGTTGGTATTTCTGCAGCCTTCCAAATAGCTTACACAGATTGACGAGGTGTTCGTCCTCGATCCGAGATTTGGCAATCATGTCATCTACATAGACTTCTATCTCTTTATGCATCATGTCGTGGAACAACGCTACCATGGCACGCTGATAGGTTGCCCCAGCATTTTTCAGCCCGAAGGCCATCACTTTGTAGCAGAATGTTCCCCATAGGGTGATGAAAGTAGTCTTCTCCACATCTTTGGGTGCCATCTTTATCTGATTATACCCTGAGAAACCATCCATAAAGGAGAAAATGGCGAACTTGGCTGTATTATCTATCAGTATATCAATGTGTGGCAAGGGAAAATTGTCTTTAGGACTGGCTCGGTTTAAGTCCCGATAGTCTACGCACATTCGCACTTTGCCGTCCTTTTTTGGGACCGGGAGAATGTTGACTACCCACTCCGGGTATCGAGCTACAGCCAAGAAACTCGCATCGAACTGCTTTCTCACTTCTTCTTTAATTTTCAAAGACATTTTGGGTCTCATCCTTCATAGTTTTTGCTTAACCCGGTAGGACCCAGGATTCAATGGCAACTTATGCTGCACAATGTTGAGGTCCAGACCTGGCATGTCTTGGTATGACCATGCGATGATGTCTTGATATTCTTCAAGGGTTATCAAACCTTGGCGGATAGGTGCAGTCATACCGGTTCCTACTTTCACTTCTTTCTTTCCCTCTCCGGTCTCTAAGTTTACCAGTTCGGTTTCCTCTTGGTGAGGCTTCATTTCGCGTTCTTCCTGAGTGATCAACCTCTCCAACTTTGGTGAAAGGACGCCCTCTTCCTCTTCTTCGTTTATTGTTTGACTTACTTCACGGTCAAAATCGATTATCAAACCCTCGTTGTTAGGATCCTCAAAGAATCGACCCTCACATCTATACCATTCAAGACAGAAAACAAAAACATGCAAAATGATATGAGAAAAGGTGGAATCACAAGAACATATGAAACAAGATCTCTTTGTTATTTAATAAGGTAGATTTCACAAAACAAATGAGAAAGGGATCTATAGCCTCTAATTACATTGAATCAGCGGTATAGACTTATGACTGGCTCATCACGCGTCAGTTCCCCACTTGGGAATTGGGATGGCACGGTCGTACGAAACTTGGCGGATCTTATGGAGACTCCTCTCCTATTTTCGCCACTTCTTCCTCGAACATTATCCCGGCACTTGTGAAACATTGGCTAACATGGCCGGGCCATGCCTTATCTTCCCAGAGTCTTGATGGCGCATTCCTTCTTCCCGATTTCCTGGATTCATACCCCAACCCATATTTGAACGGGTTCCCCCTAATGTCGACCACATCGGCATTCCCGTGGCTGTCCTTGCCCAGACCCATTCCGGGCTCATAACCGTGCCTGACCATTACCCGTGCCACCATTAGGGCCACATTAAAGAGACAAGGTAGCAACGCACTCATTTCCACAGAGGCACAACTCACCACCTCGAAGGATTGGAAAGCTGTTTCCAATGATTCCTCTGCTGCTTCCACATATGGTGCAGAGGAGGGGCAGCTCACCAACATATCTTCTTCGCCTGACACTATCCCCAAGAGTCCACCAACCGTGAATTTCAACTTCTGGTGAAGTGTCGAAGGGACCACTCCTAGTGTAACGACCCGCCTCGTCGCTACAATATCCACACTCTAATATTTGATAATTTCAATTTTTATAAAAAGAACTCCCTTAATTTTTTATTATGAAAATAGAAGTGATTTTGTCACAACATAAATTCATCCAACAACACGCCATTACTTAAGTGAATATGCATAATTAAATAGAAACAATAATTCGGTACAGTCATACACATAACGAAAATTAAATATGTTCATATATATAATTAAAATTCCAGTTTTACATCTTTAACTCAACAAAATAAAACTTAAAAAAATCAACTATGGAGGAGTTGATTACAAAACACAACTCTCTCCCAAAATAACGCCAACGTCATCACGTCGGCTCGGCGGCTCCTCACCAGAATCTTACTCGCTACACCCTGCCACTGTCATTCTGCTCCCACGAACAAGGTTCGTGATCATCACAGGTATCAACCACACGATACAAAATTGCAAGGGTGAGTTTATTATAAAAGAACCAATACCAATTCCAAATAACCACAATTAGCAAGGAACATAGGCAAACATGATAAGCATACACGACAATCATTATTCAACACTCATATCCAACAAATATTCATCATTCACATCCAACGATTACTCATCATCCATCCATGGACCCAATCAAGACTGCACAAAATGATGCATGCACCTGACTCAACACTCAGATGCAATGTGGTATGTACCAACAACAACCAAATATCAGGAAATAGCCTAAGCGTGTCCACACGACACTCTCACTTAGGGAACTGTGCTGAGTTTGTCGAGACCACCCGGTTGTGCACGTAACAGCCCCCCTCCCATAGGTGATCAGCCTGGGAGCAAAAAGGTGTTCCCTACCAGGTGACAGCCCCCTAGTACAAAGTACACTTGGCCACAGTTACTCTATTTCCTGTGTCGTATGAGCTATGATCACGATCAAAAGTAAATGCCAAAGACCATGGACCAATTAAAGCACCTAAGCATCCCCTCAGGAATGCTTAGATTCTCTAACCATGCTAGTTACTCACATCTGGGCCATCCGACAAGGTCAGTGCACTCTACCCCCAATGACATACACTTCATACGACGTATGATCATGGCCAAAAGCTAGTATGGATTTAAGAGGCTTTCTCTAGAAGCTTCATTAAGAGGCTTCCTCTAGAAGCTTCCTCGTGGCTTCTTTGAGAAGCTTTCTCAAGAGGCTTCTTTGAGAAGCTACATCCTTATCTATCCACCCCTCTATTAACTAAATTAACTTCCTTAAAAATAATTACAGATGAAAATAACACAACAAATAATCAAACATCAAACATAATTACTAATAATATATAGATATATATATCAGGGTGTTACACCTAGTGCGTGAATCCAAGGTCTCCCCAAAAGGCAACTGTAGGCGGGATTTATGTCCATAACTTGAAAAACCACATTGTAAGTGTGGGGGCCTATCTGAATGGGGATGTCAATTTCCCCCATCACCTCCCGCCGACTACCATCAAAGGCTCGTACTACCATCAAACTTGGTTTTAGACATGACGAATTAAAAGGAAGTTTCTCCAAGGTGGTCTTTGGCATCACATTTAAACTTGAACCATTGTCGATGAGCACCTTAGCGACGACATGGTCCATGCATCTGACAGACACATGTAGAGCTTTGTTATGCCCTCTCCCCTCGATGGGAATCTCTTCTTCCGCGAACGCGATGTAGTTATTGGTAGTTATATGATTAACAATGCCTTCAAAACCCTCAATTGAGATGTTGTGTGCTATGTGGGCTTCATTGAGGACCTTTACCAATAGTGCACGATGAGGCTCAGAGTTTATGAGCAGTTCGAGCAAAGAGATCATTGCTAGAGTTTTATTCAGTTTCTCAACTACTTTAAACTCGCTTTGTTGGATGAGACGAAGAAACTCATGAGCCTCTTCCAAGGTCATCGCCTTTCCTCGAAGACCTTCTTTCTTTTCAGCTCCTTTTACCACCGGGGGATCCACTTCTTTTGAGGAGGTGGCCATGTCTGCGGGCTCTAGGATCATGGGTGCTTTCCCCTTGGAGGGCATTCCGCCGAGTGAGAGGAAGCAAACACCCGACCACTGCGGGTTACACCACTAAGGCCAGTAATGTTGGTCACCTTGGCTGACAAGGAGTCAACCTCGGTTGCAGCCCTTTCTCCAAAAGCGGGAGGGGTATACTTCCATGGAACGGCCTTATTGCTTTGATAGGAAAACGACGTTGGCTTGGGCACTGTCGGGGGGTACTTGGATCAGGAGCTGGTCACATTCCTAGTGAAACATATTACTATGGCTTTGGGGGTTGGGGGAACCTTCCTTTCAGCCGACTGCATGCAAATCTGCGGTTCTTCCCTATTTCCCTCGGACACTTTGAGTTGCCCCCAGTCCATGAGCCGTTGAAGTAACTCTTCCCCCGCGGGGCAGGTTTCCATGTCGTGTGATTCCCCGAGATGAAACAGACATTCGTCACTTTCGCCTCCGCCACGAGAGACCATACATGCTGCCTGCAGCGACTGGTAGATGAATCGTCTAGACGTAGCCACATCTTCTAATCTCTTTGACCCTGACGGCCTATCCTTTTTGATGGAGTTTACGCTAGCCCCTCCATGATTGGCTAGTGGATTGGTTTTAACATTGGGGCCCTCCTCTTGGAATGATAGCCATCCGGCATTTATTAGGTGTTGCACCTTATACTTGAACGGCAGGCAAAAGTCAATGTTGTGTCCGAGGGCTCCACTATGGTATGCACATGTGGCATTCGAGTTATACCACTTGGGGTCTGGTGGCTGGAAGACCTTCTCGGGTATGGCCACCACCAAATGATTTTCCAATAATGAGGGCCACAACTCGGAATATGCCATGGGAATAGGAAAGAACTCGTCTCTCGGGGGGCGTCGTGCATTGTTATAGCTCACGCCAGGAGTTGTATTATTAGCTGGCCGGGGAATGGCTGGAGCTGTGTGTTGGGCAGGCGTTTTTTCTGTTGCGGGAGGCCCTTCCACTTGAGTTGGGAGGGAACTTCCGGCTCGGATCGAAAATTTAGGATGGTTGTGTTGGTATGCGTTTTGGGTGTTTTGGGGCGCTTTCATCCATGTTGGGGCGGTGGTGACTGCGTGGGTATCTCCTTCCTTTTTCCGTGTGCCTGCCACCGGGGCTCTTCTATTGTTGTTGGGGGCAGCGTTGGAGGCATATTCAAACTTGCCTTTCCTCAGTCTGGACTCGATTCTTTCTCTGGCAAAGACGAGGTCTGCAAAGTTAGCCGACATATATCCTATCAGCTTCTCGTAGAAGAACGTAGGTAACGTATCTACCATAATCGTGATCATTTCCCTCTCAGTCATAGGTGGGACGACTTGGGCTGCCAGGTCTCTCCACCTTTGAGCATATTCTTTAATGGACTCATGTTCCCGTTTGGTCATGCTCTGAAGTTGGTTCCGATCAGGAGCCATATCTGTGTTGTATTGGTACTGCCTAATGAAGCCAGTTGCCAAGTCTTTCCATGACCGGATTTGAGAAGTTCCAGATTGGTGTACCATGCCACAGCTGCTCCGGCTAAGCTATCTTGAAAGAAGTGCATTAACAGCTTTTTGTCTGTAGAATATGCCCCCATCCTTCAGCAATACATCCTAAGATGACCTTTTGGACACGTCGTCCCTTTGTATTTATCAAAATCTAGTACTTTAAACTTGGGAGGAATGATGATGTCAGGTACTAGACACTGATCCGCTAAATCCGAGAACGGATAGTTGCCGAGGCCTTCTACCGCTCTCAGCCTTTCTTCAAGTAGATCGATCTTTCCCTTGTCTTTTGCAATGGGAACGAGTTCCTTAATGGGTACGGATGGAGACGGGATGTGGCAGACTATGTTTGGTTGGGGCAACTCATGGGGGCCCGGTTCTTGGAGGGGAAGTAGAGGGCCTGAATGGGCATCTCCTTCATCATCTTCCTGTAGAGGATAGTCGGCATGAGGAGGGAGCTGCCCCTCGAAGGTAGGGGCTTGGCTCAAATCGTCTAGAGCGGTACCGGGAGTGAAGTCTAGAGGCAAACCATAAGGGTAGGCTTGAGGACTGTACCTCCGATTAAAACCCGTTGCGTTTCTGTCTCGGCCCAAGTTTATTGCGGGCTGTAGCACCGGTTCCACTTCCCTAGCTGTATTGGAAGCGACCACCGTAGCATTATCTTCTATAGTTTTTTGAAGCTTTAGCATGGCCTCCGTGATAGAAGCCATTTGATCTTTTAAGGCCGATAGGTCGGCCTTCATTTGTTCTTGCACTCCCTCTTCGTTATCCATCATACTTCTGGATCGGGTGTTATAGGGGTGCCTTTGCGCTTTTTTAGTTATGGTGAGTTTCCTAAAGAAACAAACAGTGGTGAGTATGCCACCAAAACATAAATATGCTAACGAATGATCAGAGCACTTGGATCCACCTCAAGGCTTTTTAGACAACGTGATGAGTTTCAGAATTTCTCTTTTTATAAAAAAGGATCAAAAGCTTTTATCTAGCCAAGATTATACAAAAGTGTTACAACAGAACCTAACGGTTTCTAATTATATGGCCCATTAAATCTATCATGTGTTGACAATAATTAATCAGCCCATGAATTTCCTCTAGGGCTGAACACACTTCGACGATGGCCTTTCCTTTGGCTAGTAGTCACGGGAGGTCTTGACTTCCATTTAAGGTCAAGGCGAACCTATACATCCACATGGTCACTTCTTGATGCAATGCATCAATCACCCTCCCTCTTGCTTCCTTCTCGGCGTACGCTTGTGCAAAGTCCTGTACTAGTTTTTGTTCATGGGCCAAAGACTGGTTTAACTCTTCTTTGTACTGCTCTATTATAGCTAGCATGCTTTGCTTCGTGGCTTCTAAGTGTTAGGCCAAACTCCTCTTGGATCTTGAGCAAGCAGCTAACTCCTCCTTTAAGACCATGCCATGTACTCGTGACTGGTCTTTTTCCTCTCTCCGGAGATTGAGCTCATTGTTGCTGACCCATAAAGCTCCTCGGAATTTATCTCGGTCATGCTCTTCCTTGCGAGCCCTCTTGGTTTCTTGTTCAAGGGCTCTTGCAGTAGCCGCATTTTCCTCTCGTAACTCGGCACACTCTTTCCGGATGTTTGTAGTGGCTGACTTGAATTTTTTTGGCGAGTCTTGCCTTTCCTAGCTCTGATTTTAGAGCTTGGACTTCTTCATCCTCTTCTGGAGCTTCGAAGTTCTCCTCGTTGATAATTTTCAACTTGGAGAGCCCATCTAACCCTCGTGTATGAACTCTTAGCCATTCATGATAACCACCGATGATGCCATTACGGATGCCCTTAAGTTCTTTATCTTTCCTTAACGGGATTTCCCACGCCTTGTGGTCTCTTTGTACAATCTTGAGACTTTGCGCGTCGAAATCTCTCACAAGGAAAGGCAAGAGACTCTCTTCCGTCGGTGCTCCTCTCATGGGGTACCCTAACTGTCTTATTATGGCAAGTGTGGGATTATAGTTAATACAACCCCTCGTCCCTATCAACGGAACATTTGGGTAGTCCCCACATGAGAAGAGAACTCCCTCCTTTCCTTCCTTCCATCGAGGAAACCAGTTGATTGTGCTGCCTCCTATCCCAACCAAGTATTGGTCCCAATCTACTCTTCTCTTTTTGACGCACGACCGGTAACTTTGAAGCGGACACGGGTGCCTTATGTCTTGTCAGTATAGCTGCGAAACCAACCACACACAAAGAGTGGGTAAGCAACAGACAATCTGTGCGTTGTTCTATTCGCACCTTCGGTCAAATGTATCAAATAAGTCCGCCCAGATAGCTACCACCGGGCTCTCCTTGCTATGGTGATATGCAAGGAAAGCATCAATTGAGGCTAGGTCCACCAAACTGTCCACGTTTGGAAAAAAGACAACCCCAAAGATTAGCAAAGCTAGTATATCTACAAACAGGACCCACTCTTCTTGACTCGCCAAATCCCTTGCCTTGCCTTCCATGTATTTCCGCGGTAGGCCCACTATGTCATTTCGAGTTTGCTTCATACGATCCAAACCACTCGCCGAATCCCCGACCATAGCTGCAATCTTGCTCAAGGAGGGAAGAAACCCGGAGAAAAGATACGATTTTCTTCCCCCAAGAGGGCATCCTAATATTTCCTCAAATTCTTCAACAGTCGGTACTATTTGGAAGTCCCCAAACGTGAAGCATCTCAACGGCTGGTCATAGTATTGGGCGAGGGATACAACGGCTTCCGTAAATACCTCCGCTGTGGTCAAATCTAAAATCTTTCTGTACACTTTGCGGAAGGCTTGCCTTTGGAGGGGTCCCATCAACCGTCCCAACTCCTTAAGGCTGGTGACATCTAGGCCCTTAATCTTGACTTGATAGAATCTTTTTCCGTTTTGATTTGTCCCCATCATTTACCTAAAAAGGGGTGAATAGGGAAGGAGCTTGCCACCCAGCTCGCCCAGGCGAGCCAGGTTGCTTCCTCCATAAGCAACCGCCTTCTGGAGGAACAATCTGGAAGGCCCAAGTGGGCATGGTTTCTATTTGCACCCTCCTTTTTACTAAATACACCCCCTTTTCTTTTTTTGGTGATTCTTTTTCCGTAACGTTACGAAACTTTACGAATTTCGTAACGATACTTGTTTTCTTTCCGTAAGGTTACGGAATCTCACCGGTCATGTAATTACTCCTTTTTTAGCTTTCGGAATATTACGAAAATTCACGGATTGCGTAACAATACCTCCTTTTAATTTCCTGCATGTTACGGAATTTCACGGATTGCGTAACAATGCTTCCTTTTGATTTCCGACATGTCTCGGAACTTCATGTATTGTGCAACAAAGGGTGCCAAGTACCTCGAAGCGGTAAAACAAAGGTTACATGCCATGAAACAATGGTCCCCGGATGAAATTAGGGTATGACAGCAAGGAAGAATCTCGAAGGAGGATGAGCTGTGCATATTCGCTGAGCGAAGGGTCATCCTGCTAAACACACCACCTTAGTCCATCCGCTGAGCGAGAAAAGCCACGCTAAGCCGAAATTCACTAATGCGCGTTAGGCGGTTCAGAATTGCGCTAAGCGCATGAGCGTGAACAAGGCCACCTATTTAAGCCTGAAATCAGATTTTTGAGGGGAGTTTTGGGCCTTTTCTTGATGCTTCTGCATGTCTAGAGAGTTCTAGAGAGAGAAAGGTCAAAGTTCAAGAGAGTTTGAGAGATTTTGTTGTTTGAAGATCTATAGAGACTAGAGTAGGAAAAGGAAGCCGTTCTGAGAGCTTGAGATGAGTTTGTGAGTGATTGTGAGGTCCTAGAGGTGGAGGAGACATCCCCACTACTTGAATTTCTGCAATCTTTCATTCTCTTCTCTTTGTTGTAAAGGAAGCTTCCCAGTTATGGAAAGCTAAATCCTCTGTTGGATCTTCCTTGTAGGTACTTGATGTAAATATCTTTTTATCTATTTAATGATGTTTTGTGTGTTCATTGGCTATCAGAACTTCATTCTACCATGCTTTTGCCTTGATCACGTAGATGCATGTGTTTTTAGGATCATTCAACAGTGGAAATTGGTCTGATTCTTAGAACTTGATAGGACAAGGCTAGTTTGTATGTTTGTCTTAATTCGGTCCTAGCCGAGTTTAGTCCAACAAGAGGAATCTGCGGACGATGCTTGGTCAGGATTAGGCTAGACTATCATGAGGAATCAGGGTTTAGCATTTCAGGAGACGCCATAGAATGCATGAGCATTGTTAAGTAGAGAATATCCTTCTAGCATCAGGCACCTATTAGGAAGACCAGCGTGGCGTCTACTTGTTTTTACGCATCATTTCTCACACGATTTTTCCCTTTTAATAGTTGGTTCACACACCTGTTCATAGTAAACACATCTCTTTTCACACTAGACACCTATTTACTGAAATAGCTTTACCAAGTAACACAAGTTCCCCGAGAGTTCGATACTCGGTTCTTACCGTTTTATACTACTTGCACGATCTGGTGCACTTGCCGGAAGCGAACAAGTTTTTGGCATCGTTGCTGGGGAACTTCTTTTTATTTGGAAAGTTTGTTCGTTTTTAGGTGTCTATTATTTATTCGTTATTCTTTGATTATCTGTGAATATTTGTTTTCTATTCATATTTATCTTTTCTTATTGAATTGGATAATCGTTGTTTCTGTTAGTATTTAATATGCATAGATCTCCCACAGGAAATTTAGTTCCTCTGGACTTAAAAATTGAAGCTACATTGAGAAGGAAGCTTCTGCAAGACAGAACAGCCACATCCATTCTTGAGGAAGAAACTCATTTTTCTGATTCATTATCACCTAATTCACCAACATCAAGGGAATCCGCTACTCAATTGCCTGAAGCCACTATCATGGCAGATGAGCAACACTAGAGGATCACCCTTGAGGATTATTCAAGCAACTCAGTGCTGCAATTCTTTACTAGCATTGCACGTCCTGAAGTGCAAGCTCACAACATCAACTACCACATTCTTTGATTCATTTAATACAGGGGAATTTATTCCAAGGATTACCTAATGAAGACCCTGTTAGTCGATGAAAACGACTAACTCTTGTGTATAAAACTTGTATAAATTGTATCAAACTCTCCCAATTTATGGTTATTTTGTAATGTTATAAGTATTTTCTATTAAGTATAGGTAATAAATGCTTAGTATTTTCATTTTGTGTGTTTAATAATCATTTTTTCTTAATTTCAGGTTAATTAGGCAAGCTTTGGAAAGTGTTGTTTTCACCCTCTCGCTAAGCCAATCTGCTTGCTTAGCGAGCGTCCGCTAAGCGCAAGGAAGAATCCAGAAGAAGATAAGTTGTACAGATTAGCTAAGCGCACTGCTTCAGTTCATCCGCCAAGCGAGAAAGGTGCTCTAAGCCAAAAATCACTAACGTGCGCTAAGCGGTCCATACAAGTGCATGAGCACAAACAAGGTCACCTATTTAAGCTTGAAATCAGATTTTGTGAAGAGAGTTTGGACTGGGATTTAGAGCTTTGCATGTCTAGGGTTTCTAGAGAGAGAAAGCTCCAAGTTCCAGAGAGTTTTGAGAGATTTTGCTGTGTGAAGATCTGCAAAGACCAGAGCTTGAAACAAGAGCCGGTTTGAGAGCTTGAGATGAGTTTGTGAGTGATTGTGAGATCCTAGAGGTGAAGGAGACATCCTCACCACTTGTATTTTTGCAATCTTTCATCTTGTTCTTCTCTTTGTCGCTAAGAAGGCTTCCTGGTATGGAAAGCTAAATCCTCTGTTGGATCTTCCCTGTAGGTACCTAATGTAAATATATTTCTATCTATTTAATGTTGTTTCGTGTCTTCTCTGTGCTATCTGCTTTTCATTCCAGTATGCCTTTACCTTGATCACGTAGATGCATGCTTTGTCAAGGTCATTCAACAGTGGAAACTAGTCTGACTCTAAAGTCCTTGATAGTGCAGGGCTGAGTTGTCGTGCGATAACTTAGTTGAGTATGTGTGTCTTAATGCGGTACTGGTTGAGTTTAGTCTTACAAGAGGAATCTGTGGACGATGCTTGATCAGGATTAGGCTAAACTATCATGAGGAATCAAGGTTTAGTATCTCAGAAGACACCATAAGAACACATTAGCATTGTTAGATAGAGAATATCTTTTTAGCATTAGGCACCTGTCATACCCTAATTTCGTCCGGGGACCTTTGCTTGATGACATGCGACCTTTCTTTGGTCCTTGTGAGGTGCTTGACACCCATCATTAGGCAGTTTGTGAAATTCCAGGACATGCCGGAAAATCAAAAAAAATATATTGATGCACAATCCGTAAGTTTCCGTGACACACCGGAAATCAAATGGAAGCATCGTTGCATAATTAAGTGAGGTTCCGTAACATTCCGTAAGTCAAAAAGGGGATGGTTATGTAATCCACAAGGTTCCGTAACATTACGGAAAGAAAACAAGTATCGTTACGAAATTCGTAAGTTTCCGTAACTTTACGAAAAAAGAATCACCAAAAAATAGCAGGGGGGTGTACTTAGTAAAAATGGGGGTGCAAATAGCACCCAGGCCCACTTGGGCCCTCCAGAAGATTCCTCCAGAAGGCTGTTGCTTCTGGAGGAAGCAACCTGGCTCGCCTGGGCGAGCTGGGCGGCAACCACCTCCCCTATTTTGCTATAAATAGGGGAGGAAGTGAAGAAGGAAGGGGTTCAGCCCCTTTGGCACTTCTCTCTCTTTCGAATTTGCTTGGAAAAATCGTTTCCGTGAAGAAAATCTAAGCCGAGGCGCTTCCGAAACGTTTCCGTAACGTTTTCCGTGAAGAATTTCGCAAAGGTTTCAACCGTTCTTCGACGTTCTTCATTCGTTCTTCATCGTTCTTCGATCTTCAACGGGTAAGTACCTCGAACCAAGCTTTTCGATTCATTCTATGTACCCGTAGTGGTCCACACTGTGTTTCGTGCATTTTTATTCTCGTTTTGTTTACTTTTTATACCCCCTGTTGACGTGCTTAAGCCATTTTACTTAAGTCATTTCTCGCTTAACTTAAAAATAAAATAAATTTCCACCGAACGTTTGAATTGTATTATCCATTAACTTCGGTTAAAATAAATTCCGACCATTCGGTCGTGCCGTAACCACGTTGGAAATCAAAAAAGAGGTAAAAAATAATATAATAATCAAAAAGACATCTTTTAGTAAAATAAAGCGGAAAATCAATCGGACGTTTTCTCTTTGGGATTTCTCATTCTTAATCGAATTGATTAATAACTAAAGTGAAACTAAAGGCTAAAATCAATTCGCCTAGTCAAGCTCGTCCATAAAAATAGGCTTTTGAAGTTTGTCATTTCATTTTCTCACTAAGTAAAATGGATCATTTTTAAGGTCCAACGCCTTAAAATGATCACCTCTTAAAGTAAAAAAGAATCACTTGATAAAAAAGAACTACGTAGGTCTGATTTTCTCATCCCAAATTGAGGAATACGTAGGAGCAAAGGGAAACACCCTTGTCGACCACAAAAAGAGAAAATATAAAAAGGGTATAAAGGATATAGAGACACAAAAAGGGAACATAAAAAATCAAAGTCATGTTTGCACATTCGATTAAAGGCTGCCGTCCCTTGGGGCGGACGTGTAGGGTGCTAATACCTTCCCCGCACGTAAATACAACTCCTGAACCTTTCACTTAAAAGTTCGTAGATCGCGTCTTTTCCGGTTTTTTCGACGTTTTCCTCAAATAAACGTTGGTGGCGACTCTGCGCGTATTCCTTTCGTGGAACACGCATCCCGCGAGTCACGCGTCGCCCTCCCGCCGAAGGGTAGGTTGCGACAGCACCTATTAGGAAGACCAACGTGTTCTCTACTTGTTTTTACACATCATTTATCTCGTGCGATTTTCTTTCTTTTTGCACAGATAGTTTATACACCTGTTCATATTCACACTTACTTTTACACACCAGACACCTATTTGCTGAAATAACTTACCAAATAACACAAGTTCCCCCAGTGTTCCATACTCGATTCTTACCGTTTTATACTACTTGCGTGATCCAGTGCACTTGCCCGAACCAGCAAATAGACCCCTATGCACATTTGGCAATGTTCATCAAAATGTGAAACACTGTTAAGATTGCTAGTGTGCCAGATGAAGCTATAAGACTCAGCCATTCTCATTCTCATTGGCAGGAGAGGCCAAGAGGTGGCTTCACTCGTTTAAGGGTAATAGTCTGAAAACTTGGGAAGAAGTTGTTGAAAAGTTTCTAAAGAAATACTTCCCAGAGTCCAAGACTGTGGAAGGGAAAGCTGCAATCTCTTCATTTCATCAGTTCCCTGATGAATCTCTGTCTGAAACATTGGAGAGGTTTAGAGGTTTATTGAGAAGAACTTCCACCCATGGGTTTTCAGAGCCAATCCAATTGAATATGTTCATAGATGGGCTGAGACCACAAACCAAGCAACCGCTAGATGCTTCTGCAGGTGGAAAAATAAAACTGAAGACCCCGGAAGAAGCAATTGAGCTAATTGAGAATATGTCAGCCAATGATCATGCCATTCAGCCATTGATGAAGAAGATCCTAGGCCTACAAGCTCCAATGGAGCTTACATCATGTGGTACCAAGAGCATCTTCATCTAGGTGATGTTCTTTTGCTTCCTCTATCTTTTTGTTTGGTGATTTCTCTTTAATTCCTTGTTCTTCATCTTATTCTCCATGTATATCCTCCATTGTCTTGTAGTTTGGTTCTGTTTAGAGTAGATTCAAAAAAAAAATAAACCGATTAAATCTTAGATCTACACTTGTTCTTGCATTTCTATGGTTCAAATTTTGTAGATCTACTCTTGAATCATGTTTTTGTGTTGATTTTAGGTTCTATCATTTTTCATTCATAATATTCTTGCGCTGAACCTTTTGATCTAAATTTTCTTCCAAAATATTGATTAGAAAAAAAAACACAAAAATCCAAGTGTAAATCACTTAATCCATGTTATCTTAGAGTCATGTTTAGTCATAGTAATTGTCACATTATGTTCTAAATTTGTGTTGAATTTTTATTTTTTTATTGAATTCTAGATACATTTGTTCATGTATTCTTGTCATTCTTAGCCTATCTTTTGAATTTTGAGTCTAATTCATGCATGTTATTTAGTTCATAACATGTTCTAAATCAATTCCTAGAAGTAGTCTTGTTGAACTTTTTTTTTTGTTTTCTAAGATTCCTACATGATGCCTATGTTGAAGTTGAGTTGTGGTGCTGGTGATTTAGATTAAAGGAAAAAATAATAAAAATCACACAAGTTGGCAGAAAAATCAGTGTCTAGGAAAAAAAAGGTGAAGGGAAAGTGTGCTTGTTGTTTTGGCTCAAAATTTGTTCTATAATTGGTGCCTATTTTATACCAATCCTAGTTCTGAAATTTCAATTTAAAATTAGTGTGAAAAAAAGTTCCAAAACTAGAGGTTTCTTGAGTCTTTCTACTCTACTCTAGAGCCATTCTAGGTTTCTCTTTGAGTCCTAGCTTGCTTTTGTGTGCTTTTCATTGCTTTAATTGTTGAATAATCCTTGAAAAATTGTCTTGTTAAAACTCTATTGGTTTAGCTTTCATTTCATTTTTTTGGTCTTTTGTTATTGCTTGTCTCTTTGTTTCCTTGTTGGTGAGTTGCCATATAGGGAATTGGAAAGGAGGATTGGTGTCATCCCTTGAAGAATTTGAGTCAAGAAGCAAGGGGAAAACCACCTTAAGAGCTATTGGACTAAGAAGCACTCCAAATTGAGTGAATCACCAAAGAGAGAGCAACCACCAAAATTGAGGACCTTGTTGTAATTTTGTAATTGAAAATTTACTTACTTTCATTGCTTTCAAATTTTGTAACAAAAAGGCCTTTCATTGGAAGTAAGTTGGGAGCCTCCAATAGGTCACCCTACTTCCATTTGTGTGTAATAATTTTAGGCAATTTTCCTTTAGGATTGTGAGTATTTTGTTGGGAACCTTAAATGTGGTCATCCAAACACTCTTAGAATTCGCCTTGTTTACATTTCTTGCTTACTTTGTTAGCTTATTTCCTTTACCTTCTATTGTCAAACCACCTAGATAGTTTTCCATTTACCAATTAGTTTTTACCTTATCTTTCACACCTCTTTTAGTGTTTATTTTGGCTAGTTTCAACCATAGTTTCTTTTACCTTTTGTTTTCAAACCCCCAACATGAAAGAACCATAACTTAATAACCAACATGAGTCTTCATTCTTCATCTAGTGTTAATGGTGTGGGTTCTACTCCTAAGGACCCCATGTATAAGATATTAGATGAGTTGAGATCCCTTAATTCGTGGAAAGAAAAACAAGAGAGAAAATATAAAGGTAAAAAAAAGAGTGGAAGAAATAAGTCAAGATGAAAGAGAGAAAATAAGAGAGGAAGAAAGAAGAAAAATAATGAAAGAAATGAAAAGAGAAAAACATGCTTCTTATAGTAGTCATGACTCTTGCAAGAGTTTAAGTGAAGAACTTAGGGACTGTTATAGAGGGCGCCATAGTTCACATACTAAACATCACTCCTAATGAAGAGAAAAGGATAGAAGGCCTCAAGAGATTAACATTAGCCTCCCATATTTCCATGGAAAAGATAATGTTGAGGCCTACTTAGATTGGGAAATGTTGGTTGAATAACTCTTTGCTTGCCATCATATTAGCGAAGAGAGAAAAGTTCCATTGGCTACCCTTAGCTTTCAAGGGTATGCCCTCTATTGGTGGACTTCCCTTGTTATGGAACAAAGGATTCATGGGGATCCTCCAGTAGAGTATTGGAATAATCTTAAGAGTGCCCTTAGGAAGAGGCACATTCCCTCCTACTATCAAAGGAAGCTTATGGACAAGCTCCAAAGGCTTAGACAAGGGGGTATGAGTGTTGAAGAATATAGACAACAAATGGAACTACTCTTTTTAAGAGCTGGACTTAGGGAGGAGGAAAGAACAAGCATAGCTAGGTTCCGTAGTGGGCTTAATATGGAAGTGAGAGACAAGGTTGAACTCCTTCCATATAGGGACCTAGATGAGCTAGTCCAACTTTGTATAAAAGTGGAGCAACAACTTAAAAGAAACCCTTCTTCAAAATCTTATGGCTCTCACTCTTATCCAAGGAAGGACCAAGCCCATGGAATTTTGGGGGCTGCACCTTCAAAACCCAAGGAAGATAAGGGTAAGACCATAGAGAAATACACCCCTAAGACTAGTTCCCAAGAAAGGACTAGCAACATTAAATGCTTCAAATGTCTTGGGAGAGGTCACATTGCCTCTCAATGCCCCACAAAGAAAACCATGATCATGAGGGGTCAAGACATTTATAGTAGTCAAGAGGAGACTACTTCTTGCCCTTCTTCTAGTGGAAGTGAAGATGAAGTAAGGGGTGAAGAGTCTAGTGAGGAAGTCTACCCCCATGAAGAAGGTGAACTCTTAATGGTTAGAAGGCTTCTTGGAGGTCAATCTTGTGATCTATCTCAATCCCAAAGAGAGAACATCTTTCATACAAGATGCAAAATTTTAGATAAAACTTGTTCTCTCATTATGGATAGTGGATGTTGTTGCAATTGTTGTAGCACAAGATTAGTTTCCAAGTTGAACCTCACTATCATTCCCCACCCAAAACCTTATAAACTTCAATGGCTCAATGAGCAAGGGGAAATGATAGTTAACCAACAAGTGAAGGTACCTTTCTCCATTGGGACATATAAGGATGAAGTTAATTGTGATATAGTTCCCATGGAGGTAGGACATATTCTTTTAGGAAGGCCATGGAAATTTGATAGGAAGATAATTTACAATGGCCTAACTAATGAGATTACCCTCACCCATCTTGGCACTAAATTTGTGTTGCATCCTCAAACACCTTCACAGGTGGCCAAGGATCAACTAACTATGAAAGATAAGAGGGATGAGGAAGAAAAACTAGAAAACCAAAAGAAAAAGAAGGATAGTAAGGCCTTGTCTTCAAAGGCCAAGAGGAAGGAAAAAGAGGAAAATGATTCCTCCAAGAAGATTGTTAAGAAGGAAAATCATTTTGCAACAAAATGTGATATCAAAAGAGCACTCCTTCTTAAACAATCTTTCTACCTTCTCTTATCAAGGGAAACATCCCTTAGCACTACCATACCTCTTGAGCTTGAGGTTATTCCTTAAGTAAAGGAGTTGTTGGATGAGGGTTTAGATCATAAGAGCTTAAATCCTTGTGCTTTGTTGGTGCCCAAAATAAGTATTATGAGGCACCAAATCCCTATGATAGGTGGTATGATGAATGTGTTGAGTGGTGCAACCCTCTTTTTGTAAAATCACTCATGCACCCAAAATCTTCATGATTTGTGTACATAGGGACTCATTGATGTGTCATTATTTTCTCCTATTTCTTAACCCTTTTTGTCACCATTTTAATTACTGATTAGCCTTAATTGTCAAATTAATTATGCAATTTTATCATTTGGGCCTACTTGACTAATTTTGTGTTTTTAATTTAATTTCAGGAGAGTTATAAGAATTTGGGCTTGAATCCGGAATTGGGCTTGGACTTGAAGAGAGCAGACAATTTTATTTTATCAAATTTTATCTTATCCAGATTTTATGTCATCTAGATTTTATTTCGTCCAGATTTTATTTCATCCAATCTTATCTTATCTTGTCTAGATTTTATTTTATTTATGGGCTTGGACTTAAAATAGATTTGTAAGCTTTGGGGTTGAGGACCTATATAACAGCACCAGGGTTTTAGTTTAGGGAGTTTTTTTTTCGAAGAGGAGAATAATTCTAGGGTTTTAGAATTCCAGTTTTTATTGTTCATGTGCACTGTTCACGTAGAATAAAATTCATTTTCTACAATTTTGTTTCTGCTTCAATCTACAATTTCATTTTCTACTGATTAATGGAAGGCTAAGTCTCGAGCGTTGTTTTCTCTTGAGGATCAAGCACAGCTCTCTTTGGGGTTTTGTTATTACTATTTGTCATATCCTAATTTCGTCCAGGAGTACTTGCGGTCGGTCCTTGAACCTTGTTTGCTCCCTTCGGAACCCTCGAAACAAGCATCATTGCATAATCCATAAAGTTTTGCAACATTCCAGAAGGAAAAACAAGCATCGTTGCGTAATCCGTAAAGTTTTGCAACATTCCGGAAGGAAAAAAAAGCATCGTTGCGTAATCCATAAAGTTTCATAACATTCTGAAAGGAAAAACAAGCATCGTTGCGAAATCCGTAAAGTTCTGCAACGTTTCGGAAAGAAATCAACAAAAAAACACCAAGAGGGGGTGTACTTAGTGAAAAGAGGGGTGCCAATAGCAACCAAGCCCACTTGGGCCATCTTTAGTGTTCCTAAAGAAGGCGGTGCCTTCTGGTGGAAGCAACCCAGCTCGCCTGGGTGAGCTGGGCGGCAACCACCTCCCTCTTTTCTCCTAAAAATAGGGGAAAGAGGGCAAAGCAAATGGGTTCAGCCCTTCTCGTAATGAGAAATCTCTCGAAATTAGTGAGAAAATTTGTTTCCCTGAAAAAAATCCAAGCTGAGGTGCTTCCGTAACACTTTCAAGACGTTTCCATAAGAGATTTCGTGGAGATTCTTCACCGTTCTTCGTTTGTTCTTCGTCGTTCTTCGGTCTTCAACCGGTAAATTCCCGAAATTGAATCTTTGAATTCATTCTATGCACCCTTAGTGGTCCCTACTTGTTTTGTGTACTTTTGTTTTCGTTACGTTTATTTTCCGTACCCCCCCCCCCTAATAAATGATAAAAATGAATTTTAACCGATCATTTGTGTTGCAACGTCGTTTAATCACTGTTAAAGCAAAATCTAACTGATCGTTCACACTGTAACCACGGTTAAACCAAGAAAAGGCAAAATAATAATAAAATAATCAAAATAATAATAAAATCAAAATATCTTTGAATAAAATAATCAAAAAAATCAATCGGACGTTTTTCTTTGGAAGTTTCCTTGAATGAATTGACTAATAACCAAAGTGAAACTAAGGATAAAATCAACTCACAAATCAAGTTTTGTCTGCAAAAACCACTAAAAATCGTTTTAAGATCCAACGCCTTAAACGGGTCTCTTTGCTTTTATTGGTTAACATGGACCCTTCAAAAGCATAAAAACCAACATGTAACTTTACCGCTTTTAAAAGAACTATGTAGGTCTGATTTCCTCATCGCAATTGAGGATAAGTAGGAGCGAGGGAAACACCCTTGTTGACCACAAAAAGATAAAAAAATGCAAAAGCCCATAAAAAACATAAAAACATTAAAGGGGAAAATAAAACAAATTGAAGACATGATATTGCACATTTGATTAAAGGCCGTCGTCCCTTGTGACGGACGCGTGGGGTGCTAATACCTTCCACGTGCGTAAAAGCAACTCCCGAACCTTTCACACTTAAAGTTCGTAGTGTGACGTCCCTAAATAATGACTGGTTCAAAGTAATAAATTAAATAGCAGAAACCATGGGATTTTTTTTTCTTTTTCTCTCTCTCTTTTTTTTCGCACTGTTATTTATTTCACGGTAATTAAATTCAGAAGGAAAATTATCACTATAGAGTCCTGAATGACCAGTTCACAACTCTATTCGAATTCATTTCTTTCTGATCACTCATAGCCTCTAAACTATTTTGCTCTTTAAAAAAAAATATACCAGCCATCATTTTAGGTCGTCACGTGAAAAATAATAAGATGCGGTCGGTAAACTCTTTTCAAATAAAGTTTGTTAACACTTCCATTTCAAATAACAAGATTAAACATAATTATATTTATCATCTAAAACTGTCCAAAATATGGGAGTTTGCAAAATAACATAGTGACATCCAGAGCAAAGGTAACAACTGTGGTGGCTTCAGCCACAATAGATACAACCATCAAAATTTCTATACAATAGGTCTACCCACCCAAAAATCAAAAGAGTAAACCTAGCAGTCTGAACTAGATACACCCACCCACAAAAAGTATGTACGCCTAGTCTAAGGAGTCGTCTGCTATGATAAAGAGTCATCACTATTCGCTGTCCCTCCAAGGCCACTCTCCTCTGTAGAGTCTGTTTCAGATGCTGACATAACATCCTTTGGAGAATCAACATCAAGGAGTGGGTCTTCATCATCCTCTGGGAAGTCAAGGGCATCCACAGTAGGTTCAGGAGGTAACTCCTCTGGGTCTTCTTCAAGATCTTCTTCAGAGGATGACACCTCTATCACTTGAACTGGCTCAACTAATCGATATGGAGTAGGTGTAGGTAGTATCCACTCCACAGGCTGTTGAAGTGTGCATGCGGGTTCCTCCGGATGTACTAATGAAGTAGCAGTGAGTCGAACTGTGCCACAGAATCGGCACCTCTCATTGCCTTCGAGGGTCTCCCAAACACTCTCTAGGCACTCCATCACCATGCGATCATGGATCAACTGCGCTGCCATCACGATCTACAAGAGATAAAAGAAAGAGGGTAGACTCTTTCACAAGAAATCTAACTACACAAGTAACATTACAATGCGTCCCATAATGGCTACGCATAGTCAAAATGTCTTTCTCAAGGGATTTCCTCTCTGGTAATCGATTACCAAAGTATGTAATCGATAACCAGTGCCCAAAAACGAATTACACAGCCTTTGCACATTGGAAACTAAAAATTACACTATGTAATCAATTACACATAAATGGTAATCGATTACCAGTAGTAGGTAACACTGTGTAATCGATTACACTCAACTAGTAATCGATTACCAGTGCCCTATCACCCTATGTAATCGATTACACACAATTGGTAATCGATTACCAGAAACCATTTAACATCCTATCTCCATTTTTAAGCCCTGTAATCGATTACCCATGAATGGTAATCGATTACTAGAGGCTAAATTCCAGATACCACCCAAGATACATAGCTGGCCAGCCGCCACACAAGCCTCCTTGATTTGTGGACTTTGTTCTTTTATTGGTTGACTGTCAGGAGCTCGCCTGCATAGGTATGTCGCAGGTTCTCACTGACTGACTATGCCCGGGTTGGGTCAGGATTAGCCAAGCTTGGTTTTGGGCAATAGCACCCCACCTGACGTCCCCAAGGTCTCCTGACCCCCGCGACATATCTCCAGGTACCACTCTGTGGTCAACAAACTAAAGTAGGAAGACTGACTCTTCCACGCTTTCTCACATCAAGCTTATTGGATTATGGGGCACCCGTCATATGTGGTACTAGGTGGCGATCGGGCGATGGCACAAATCAACTCTCCCACTCCCACAAGTCAAACATAAACACACCATCCCCAGTTGCCCACCTTTAAATTGAGCTCACGCACTCCTACGTAGCCCTTATCCTCGTTCCTCTCAGCACCGGGTCCCCATCAACCCCTCCAAGCTTCCACAATATCCAAAAAATTCGATTTCATTTATCATGAAACTACCCTAAACCAAGAAAACAGAGTAGAGGCAGAAAACTCTGCCCAAAACTTATTCAAATTCCACAGTTTTCCCTGCTCACATACCCCAATAACATTCTCTTCGTTCCGATTCGTTAACCATTGGATCGCCTTGAAACGTTTACTGGAGGTTACTAGTACATAAATCTACATTTTGACCGTTGGGATCTGCTAGAAAATATCTAGAACACTAGATGTACTACCTTTCCCGTGACTAGCAATGCACAACCATTTTTTTGCACATTTGGTAAAAATCTGCTGCACAATTCAACATCATTTTTCTGCATAATATGGAAGATTTCGAAATCCAACTTGCCCACATCCAATTTTACTCAAATTGGATCCTACAAGTCCTAAATCATATTTAAACCAAAAACAAACTTCAGACCAAGGCAAATCAAAATATAGTGAATTCTCAAGGTTTGAAAGGTGAAAATGAGAATTGGGTAATTTTGGGGTAAACTCTCATCTCAATCAAGTCTATAACATTGATTTAGACTTGCTCAAACTGGTTTTAAGGTGAAAACTCCACCTATTCAAAATTTGACCTCTCAACACTCAATTTACCCTAGAAATGACTCTTTTCTTTCACATTTGTCACTCATTTTGCTCATTTTCTCTGCCCAAGCTTTCCTACAAGTCCTAATTGGCATTCTAAACTAGAATCAACTCACTTTAGACTCCAATTTCCACTAACCCCAAATTTGGCTTTTCTAACCCTCAAAATCTCACACTTTTCCACTCACAACACTACCATTCTCACATTTAACCCTAGTTAACTCTCCCCATCATCTCTACCAGTTTTCTATCAACATTTTCAGCATACATATATCACAAAGCATCATTATAAAACCCTAAATCAGCATGGGTAGTTTTGCTCACATCAAACATGTCAAGTTTAGTATGATTTTAAGAAGTTCCTTCACAAATAACTACCCTAAGGCAATAACCTAGTAGAACTACCCATTATAGCTCCCAAAAACCCAACACCCACGAATTTCATGTGAGAAAAAGTCCACCCATACCTGAAATTTGAAGCCCCACGAAGTAGAGGTGTGTTCCAAGACTCCGAAAATAGCTTCTCCTTGCAATTTGAGGTAGAAATGAGAAGGAATTTTGGAGCTTCAATGGAGGCTTCAATGGTGGAGAAGAAGAAGAGAAAAGCAACATGGAAAGAGAGGAAGAAGCTTCTGAAATTTTTCTAAAGGAAGAGAGAGAATTTAGCTTTTTTAAAAAAAAGATTTTTTTTCTAAAAGTAATTGCCACATGTCCCATTTTAAGTGGAGCAAAAGGGCCCACCTTTTTCCCTTGATTTGACTTCATACTCAACCACAAAGGAGAAAAAAATTGACCTTTTGGATGCTGAAATCCTGCCTCAGTTTGCGTGCCGTCTCTCTGGTTCCAGTTCCTCGCGTTTCTCTGCACCCGTCGGGGCCCGTTTTCGAAAGTAGGCAATATATATATCAAAATGCTCAGAATGAGACCCTGAGCGTGGTTCAGAGGTTGGTTTTGTTAAATTTTTAGTTGCATTGAAAACGATAATTTTTAGACTAATTAATTGAGAATTAATCTATATCTGTCCAGTTATGGATTACTCTTCGTTAATTAGTCTAACCCGCGTATCTTTTCCCCAATGTGCATACTTCTACCAAGAATATATATATATACACTGAATAATACATACACGTAGACCACACCTTTTCCGGTTTTTCCGACATTTTCCTCTAATAAATGTTGGTGGCGACTCCACGCCCCTTCCTCCCTTGGAAGACACACCCGTGATCCCCGCGTCGCCCTCTCGCCGAAAGGTTGGTTGTGACAGTTGGCGACTCCACTGGGGAGTGTTTTTAGAGAGTTAGGCCTTCTAATCTCGTGCAACATGACTTCCTCTTTTGTCAGTTTCCTTTTATGTCTCTTACATTCTTGTATATAACTCTTTGATGCTTTTAGTGTGTTTTTGAAATGTATGCATAAGATAGATATTTATTCATTTGATGCACACAACACCAACACCTTTTTTGCATACACGGTGAGTTGAAAAGGGGCCCTATACCTGGGTCCATGGGAACATAAGGAGTGGAGGTGAATCTATGGTCATGCTGGGTCTCCGACTTGCTTGATAACAGTGAACCCTCATCTAGAGTTTTTCTCTTTGATAACATATTGTTGCTGGTAGTCCCTACTGCCGCAATATGTTTGTCGAAGGGAATGATACCTCTAGAAAACATCAAGAGAGATATGACCACCTTGGAAATTATCACTAAAAGCCTTTTAGTTCCTCTCATTTAGGCCCCTAAAGTAGGGGCACGAAGCGAAAATGCTACGTGCCTTTTAAACACTACCATGCATATAACTTAAATGTCATGTGCACCTTTGTTGTATGATTATTTATGGATATTGCCATGTTGTGTACATCTCCTTGTTACCCTTTCTTGCATCTGCATCATGTCATCACGCATATGTTTCATTTTGATCCCCTCATTTGTCATGAGAAGTCGGAAGGTCCGTGTCACCTTTTTAAATGCATGCATCAGGCGTTGTGCTGCCCAAATGTTGTATTTAAAAAGAGATAATCTCCCGGGCTCTCGTGTCCGTAAAATGCATCTGTCCCATAAGCATTTTTTCATGCATTCATCCATTTTACCCGTGATAGATGTCAGAGTCTTGATTTGCACATGTTTTTTTATTCCACTTTAGTAAAACATGGGATTGAGTCAGGTGCCTTGGCTTAAAAAGAGGTTCTATCAAGTCAAGATCAAGAGCCTAGGAGTTGCCAGTCTGAAAGAGTTAGGACAATTGATGGGTCAACTCCAGCGACAAACCTTTCGCAAAGCCTATGGTAAGATCTGGGACCTAACTATAGTGGAGGTCTCCACGGAGGCCATTGCCTCCCTCGCCCAATATCATGACCAGCCTTTGAGGTGCTTCACCTTTGGGGACTTCCAAAACACCCATGGTGGAAGAGTTTGAAGAGATCCTGGGATGCCCTCTCGGAGGAAGGAAACCGTATCTTTTTCTCAGGCATCTATCCCTCCTTGGCTAGAATTTCCAAAATAGTCAAAATCTCGACACAAAAATTGGACCGGGGAAAGTAAGTCAAAAATGGGGTGGTTGGAGTACCAAGGAAATGTTTGGAAGCAAAGGCGAGAACCTTGGCAAGTCAAGAAGAATGGGCCCCGTTCATGGACATCCTGGTGCTCCTGATCTTCGGAGTGGTCCTCTTTCCAAATGTAGATGGGTTGGTGGACCTGGCAGTGATTGATGCTTTTCTCGCCTTTCACGACCGCAAGGAAAGCTTGGTTGTCGCTATCTTAGTTGATCTATATGACACATTTGACTGAAGATGCGAGAAGAATAGTGCAAGGATTGTTTGTTGTACACCGGCCCTCTACGTATGGTTGGTTTTGCACCTTTTCCACCAAGAGGTGAGACACGTTTGCCCGCTAGAAGGCCACCGCTCATGCACCGAGAAAAAAGAGGCAAACTGGGACTGACTTTTAGCAAGCAAAGAAGGAGCATCTGTCAATTGGTTCCCCCGATGGAAAGAAGGAAGAACCGGGATTCTTATTTCATGCAGAGGATTTCCATATGTTCCCTTGATGGGGACGAGGGGTTGCATTAATTACAATCCCGTCCTCGCCATAAGACAACTTGGCTACCCTATGAGAGGGGAACCATTAGAGGAAGGCCTCACACCTTTTATTGCGCGAGGTTTCAATAGCACCAGCGCGGGGGTGCTTCATAGGGTCCACAAGGCATGGGAAATGGTGCAAAAGAAGGATGAGGAACTTAGGGGCAGTAGCAACGGGCCCATCGGCGGTTACCATAGGTGGTTGAGAGCCTACGCACAAGGTCTGCATTGGCTCCCGAATTTGAGAACCACTAAAGAGGTGGAGGGTGAAGCTCTGGAAGAATACGAAGAGGTACAAGCCCTCAAAATAGAGCATGAGAAAGCCCAAATAGGAAAAGAAAAGTTCAAGTCAGCAACTGTTAGGATCTGAAAAGAGAACGCCGAACTGAGAGACATCAACATAGCCACCACCAAGGCCTTGGAGCAAGAGACCAAGAGGGCCCACAAGGAAGAACATGGCTGGAACAAGTTCCGAGGGGCTCTGTGGGGCAGTAACAGGGAACTTAAGCTCCGAAGAGAAGAAAGGGACCAATCGCGAGTAGATGGCATGATTCTGAAGGACGAATTGAAGACTTGCCTAAGGTAAAAGAGGAATTTGTCTCAGCAGTTATGCGAGACCGAAACAAACATGTTGGCCATCATCAGCAAGTACAAAGAAGAATTAAATTTGGCCACCGCCCACAAGCACAAAGTGGCAGACGAATACGCACGAGTGTACGCAAAAAAGGAGGCTAGAGGACGGGTGATTAACTTAATACATCAAGAAGCGACAATATGGATGGACCGGTTTGCTCTTACTTTGAACGGGAGTCAAGAACTTCCCCGATTACTGGCAAAGGCCAAAGCAATGGCAGACGCATACTCCACCCCCGAGGAAGTCCACGGGCTCCTCAGCTATTGTCAGCATATGATAGACTTGTTGGCCCATATAATTAAGAGCCGTTAGGGAGTTTGTATTGTCACTCAAATTTTGACTAGTTATAACTTTCTAAATAAAATGAGTTTATCCCATGATTTTACTCCAAAAATCAGTGCGAATCAAATGACTCCCACACTTTATCTCTAGCATGCATTCATTCCTCATTACGTACTCCTCACATTTGGTCTCTTTAGGACCAGCGCCATAACTAAACGCACCCCAAGGCATCCCTATCACACCAGATCCAAGTCTAGGATGATGGGTGACCTAGAGGAAGTGCAGGAACAGATGAAAGCTGACATGTCAGCTTTGGAAGAACAAATGGCTTCTATGATGGAGGCCATGCTGGGAATGAAACAACTAATGGAGAGTAACGGGGCCACCGCCGCCGCCGCTAGCATGGCTGCCGAGGCAGACCCAACTCTCTCGACTACTACACACCATCCCGTTCCAAACATTGTGGGACGAAGGAAAAGCACACCGGGGCATGTCAGCAACCCCCATCCAAGGTACAACCGAGGTGCTTACCCCTACGATTTACCACCCAACTACTCACCACCAGCCATGCATGAAGATGTGGGTCACGTTACTCCCTTCATCCTCGAAGGGGAGCCTCCTCGGCATCCTAATAGGGTCCACGAGAATCCTCGAGAGCGCGCTCAGGGAGACGTCGACTCCTACTCCCCGTTTCACGCTGAGGGGTTGGCACCCAACGCACTACCTTAACCCAACATCACGGGAGAGCCTCGAAACCCCCCAACGCAGCCAATGTTTATGTCCGTGGGAGGGCCGCCCCCGACAACAGAAGGAAAGGAAAAACTTGATCTCATCAAAGAGAGACTGAGGGTCGTTGAAGGATTCGGCGATTATCCGTTCACAGACATGACTGACCTGTGCCTAGTGCCAGACGTCGTCATACATCCGAAGTTCAAGGTACCTGACTTCGATAGGTACAAAGGGACGACATGTCCTAAGAATCACCTAAAAATGTATTGTCGAAAGATGGGTGCATATTCCAGGGACGAGAAGTTATTGATGCATTTCTTTCAAGATAGTTTGGTTGGGGCAACAGTCATCTGGTACACTAACCTAGAAGCTTCTCGCATCCACACCTGGAAGGATCTGATTACGGCCTTCCTTAGGCGGTATCAGTACAACTCTGACATGGCTCCCGACCGAACTCAGCTGCAAAACATGAGTAAATGAGAACATGAGTCTTTTAAAGAATACACTCAGCGTTGGAGGGACCTAGCAGCGCAAGTGGCCCCTCCCATGGTCGAGAGAGAAATGGTTACTATGATAGTGGATACCTTGCCTGTATTCTACTATGAGAAATTAGTGGGCTTCATGCCCTCTAGCTTCGCGGACTTGGTTTTCGCTGGAGAAAGGATCGAGGTGGGTTTGAAAAGGGGAAAGTTTGATTACGTCTCCCCAGTAGGTGCCAACGGTAGGAGGACCGGAATAGCTAGGGTAAAGAAGAAAGAGGGAGATGCTCATACCGTCACTTCAACACCTGCGTTGCCCAAGTCGCCGCAAACCCCTCACGATACCCACCAATATGCACAGCATCACCCGAGTTTTTCGGCTCGCGCCAAGGTCTCTTACAACACAACACTCGCCCAGCCAAGGGTGCCCATGCCCCCACAGAGGGGGGCTCCTCAGGCTCTGGCTCCAACCCGGCCTCACCTGGCCAATAATGCCCACCTTGGCGCGGGCTCCAACACGGTGAGGAACTTTTCGCCAAGGCAGGCTCAGAATTTCACCCCGATCCCAATGATGTATAGGGACCTCTTGCCATCTTTCATCGCGAACCAATTGGCCGTGATGATTCCAGGAAAGATCATCCAGTCTCCGTTCCCAAAGTGGTATAACCCTAGCGCAACTTGCGCATACCATGGGGGATCCTTGGGCCACTTGGTCGAACAATGCTTGGCCTTGAAGAGCAAGGTCCAAAGCTTGATAGAAGCCGGATGGTTGATGTTTCAAGAGGATGGGCCCAACATAAAGACAAACCTGCTTGCGCACAGTTCCGTGGAGGTACGCCCCTCCGAGCAGTAGGAAGGAAGAAGCTACCGACATCGGCTCACTATCGGCCAAAGTAACAAACATCATCGGGCTGAGCGGCATAACCCGCAGCGGTCGCGTGTTCGCACCCCCTGGCCTGCCAACATAGCCCAATAACGCTAAAAGGATAGCAAAGGTGACCGAAGGACAAAATGTCAAGGTGATCCCTGCACCGGACGAGGATGTTCCGACAAAGGAATTTGCCGAGGGAAGAGAGGGCTGTGACAAGAAAGAGGTATCACTCGAGGAGTCCAGCGAGTTCCTCTGCATTATCCAACAAAGCAAGTTTAAAGTCATTGAACAACTCAACAAGACCCCGGCTAGAGTCTCCCTTCTAGAGCTGTTCATGAGCTCCGAGCCTCACCGAGCTTTGTTGGTAAAAGTCTTCAATGAAGCTCACGAAGCCCAAGACATCTCCATAGAAGGCTTTGAGGGTATCGTCAATAACATCACAACCAACAATTACCTCACCTTCGCTGAAGAGGAAATCCCCGCCGAGGGGAGAGGGCATAATAGGGCTTTAAATGTGTCGGTCAAATGCATGGAACACGTTATGGCCAAAGTACTCATCGACAATGGCTCAAGCCTGAATGTGATGCCCAAGAGCACGTTGAAGAAGTTGCCATTTAACGCCTCCCACCTGAGGCCTGTAACATCCCAATTTTTCGTAAATAAATTTAAAAAGATTTTTAGAAAAAAATAAATAAATAAATAAATATAGAGCAAATAATAGGCTGAGTACCCTAGGTATAAATAGTTATGTTAAGTCAGCTGCCTCCTTTTGGCCTCATTTTCGTTTTTCCCCTTCTCCTCTCAAAACCCTTTCTTTTTCCCGCAGCCCACCAAACCAGTCTCAGAAAAACGACGATCTCGAACCCGTTCACCGTGGGATCGTCGTGAAATTTGACTATCATGTTTGCAACACAATTCCGAGAATTCTCACCGTTGGGAATTTCGATATCATGTCTTAACTGAGAGACACACCCTTCGCATTGTAGCCTTTTTCTCTCCCGCAGAAACCCAGAGCTGTCTTGGTAAAACTAAGATCCCGGTTTCGTTAACCGTTGGATTATTGTGAAATTTGGATATGCTGTTCGAAATTCAATTCCACACACTTTCACCGTTGGGATTTGCGAGATAATATTCGTGGAGGGAGAAAAAGGAATCGTATGAAGATAGTACAAGTGGAGGTTTCAATCTCTTCTCCGTCTCTCTGACGTTTGGGAATTCTATCGGAGCAGTCGGATGAATAATTGAAAAAATTTCCGGGAACCACTAGAGATGTTGCTATCGCTGGCTAAAGACACGTGAGCCCGCTTAGAGGTAAGGGATGAGTTTATCGCAATTGGGGATTAGAATGAACATGTGTAGGGATCCTTAGAGAACTAAATTTGGGTTTATTTTGGGATGTTTATTTAATTATAATTTTCTCTTTATGATTATAAATATAATATTATTGTGTTCTATGTACCAATTGATGTCCTGATGAGAATTGATTGATAAACTTGAGTGCTCTTGATGTCTTTGTGTTTAACCCATGAATTTGATTAATTGATTGTGATATAATTGTGAGAAACTATTTCAGGGATTTTACACCCCATGTTGTGATGAAATCTTTTGTATAAATTGTTATGTTGAGGTTATGAAATGATGATTCAAACTGTGAGTATGTGATAAATTGAACATGTGACGGATGATGCAATACATGTGTATTGAGATGAGATGTGTGTATTGAGTTGTGAACTATGAACTGTGCAATCACACAATTGTAAGACCCTTTAAGGG
This sequence comes from Glycine soja, assembly GCF_004193775.1. Lineage (NCBI taxonomy): Eukaryota > Viridiplantae > Streptophyta > Magnoliopsida > Fabales > Fabaceae > Glycine > Glycine soja. Next base: position 27,230,550 of record NC_041009.1, on the reverse strand, counting down.
CGACGAGTATTGTGATGGGATCCACTGTGGGAATCCGACGAGTTAAAATGATTTTGAAAACAATTGAGTAGATGTGTGTATTGCATAGTTCATAGGTAAAGTGTACATGATTCATGAGGTGTGATAACATGTTAAATTGAGATTATACCATTGTGATTGGGATTAAGTGTATGTGATAAATTGAGTATGTATATGATTGAGATATATATGTGCATCGAGTTGTGAACTATGAATTGTACAATCACACGATCATAAGTCCCTTCAAGGGCGACGAGTTAATGCTAAGTCCCTTTTAGGGCGACGAGTTGATGTTAAGTCCCTTTTAGGGCGACGAGTTGATGCTAAGTCCCTTTTTGGGCGACGAGTTAATGTTAAGTCCCTTTAAGGGCGACGAGTTAATGATAAGACCCTTAAAGGGTGACGAGTTAAAATTATTTTGAGAACAATTGAGGAGTCGTGTGTTTTGTACAGTTCATAGATAGAGTCTGTGTGCTAAAATAATTTTAGGGGTTGGACCTGAATCAGGAGGGAGAGGCCCTGACGGACTCTTCGGAGTGTAGGCCTTGGGGGTCACCGGGTTTGAGTGTTCCTTTAAGCCTATGTTGATCCCATATGGTTGGAGCATTCTCGCAAAACATCGTGACCCTGACTGGTCTCCCTATGATCTTACTTAGTGAGAGTGACCTGACAAACCCATTGTGTGGTGTGTCTTGTTATGTACTCCTAAGCGCCCCAGGGTGGTTTTTCACTGACATGGTACCACATTGCATATAGGCTTGAGTCTTAGCATAACTGTCACATACGCTTGCTAATTGTTTATTATGAAATTGATGTGTTATTATGTCTTGATCGGAGTGTGTGATTCCTGTGTATAATGATTGATGATTGAAAGGTGTGATTGATGAATGACAAAGTGATGAAATAATGTGAGATATGCTAAGTAAATTGTATTTGGCTACTATATGTTGTGTTGTTTCTCTCTAGTAGTTAGCAATGTGATAACTCACTCCCGGTTTGCTGTTTGTGTTTGGATCCTGTGATGATCTTGAACTTTGTGTTCGGGGGAGCAGATGAATAGGTGGATGACTATGAAGAACCTCATGCTAGAGGACACAGGAACACCACGCTCTGATAGGATGTGACATTAGGATATAGGTTCTATATTAATTGTATGAGACTTATATGACTTTCTTTGAGTCGAGATGACTTTATTATTTATTTGGACAAGTTTGAATATGATGTAGAAGAAAGTGAATGTGAGCCTTTTACCCATTTGAAAAGCTTGTATTTAAAAATGTTTTAAAAATACTTTTAATTAATATTTGAATTTTTATTCCTTTATTAATATATATGTGAGGGGTAGAGGGTGTCACAAGGCCGAGTTCCATGGTGGTCCGTGCCTTCGATGGCAGCCGCCGAGAGGTAAGGGGAGAGATCAACCTCCGAGTACAGATAGGGCCTCATACCTACCAAGTTACATTCCAAGTGATGGATATCAATCCGCCTTACAACTGCCTTTTGGGGCATCCATGGATCCACTCAGTGGGAGCCGTCCCCTCCACACTCCACCAAAAGCTGAAGTTTGTAGTGGAAGGACATTTGGTCATAGTATCAGGTGAGGAAGATGTCCTGGTAAGTTGTTCTTCCTCTATGCCGTATGTGGAAGCCACAGAGGAGTCGTTGGAAATGGATTTCCAATCTTTTAAGGTAGTAAGCATCGCTTCTATAGATTCCCTCCCTAGGCAACCCCGCCTGTCCGGTGCGGCAATGATGGTGGCCCGGGTGATGTTGGGGCATGGCTACGAGCCTGAAATGGGTTTGGGCAAGAACAACGGCGACAGGGCCAGCCTAGTACGTGTCAGAGGAAACCACAGGAAATTTGGGTTAGGCAATAAACCTATTCAGGCTGACGTAAGGAAAAACATCTCAGGAAGGAAGAACAAAGGCCAAGGCCCGCAATCGGGACAACAAGACAAAGAGGTTTCGCCGTGCCACATCAGCAGAAGCTTCGTGAGTGCAGGTTTAAGATGCGAAGGACAAGTCACTGCGATATGCGATGAGGACTCCCTGAAGAGATCGGATTTGGTACAGCCATGCCCTCCCTGAAGAGAACCAGTCCGTCCACTGGGACGAGGGCTGTCAAGAGGCGTTTGGAAAAATCAAATAGTGCCTCATGAACCCTCCCGTGCTTATGCCGCCGGTGCCCGGGAGACCTCTCATCTTGTACATGAAAGTTTTGGACGAGTCAATGGGGTGCATGCTGGGGCAGCATGACGAGTCTGGAAAAAAGAGTGAGCCGTCTACTACTTAGGTAAGAAGTTCACGGCCTGTGAGATGAACTACTCCCTACTGGAAAGGACATGTTGCACTTTGGTTTGAGCGTCCCATCGTCTTAGACAGTACATGCTAAGCCATACCACCTGGCTGGTATCCAAGATGGACCCGGTCAAGTACATCTTTGAGAAGCCTGCTCTCACGGGGCGAATTGCTCGGTGGTAGGTTTTGCTATCTGAGTTCAACATAGTCTACGTCACCCAAAAGGCAATAAAGGAGAGTGCCTTGGCGGACTATTTGGCTCAATATCCTCTCAATGGTTATCAACCCATGCATCCCAAGTTCCCTGATGAGGACATCATGGCCTTATTTGAAGAGAAACTAAACAAGGACAGGGACAAGTGGATCGTGTGGTTCGATGTGGCGTCAAACGTTCGATGGGGCATCATTGGTCTCTCTGAGCAATCAATGCATACCTTTCACGGCCAGGCTTTGTTTCGAATGCACCAATAACATGGCTGAATATGAAGCATACGCCCTGGGAGTCCAGGCAGCAATTGACTTCAACGTCAAGCTACTCAAGGTTTACGGAGACTCGGCGCTGGTAATTCACCAGCTGAGAGGAGAATGGGAAACTAGGGATCACAAACTAATACCCTACCAGACTTATATCAAGGAATTGGCTGAGTTCTTTGATGAGATCTCCTTCCATCACGTTCCCCGAGAGGAAAATCAAATGGCTGATGCACTTGCCACTTTAGCGCCCATGTTCTAGCTGACACCGCACGGAGACCTTCCATACATTGAGTTCAGGTGTCGCGGCAGGCCCGCACATTGCTGTTTGGTGGAAGAGGAGCGGGACGATAAGCCTTGGTATTTTGACATCAAGCGATACCTTGAAAGCAAATAGTACCCACCGGAGAATTCCGACAACGACAAGAGGATGTTAAGGAGATTGGCAACCAGTTTCTTTTTAAGCGGAAGCATACTATACAAGAGAAACCATGACATGGTTTTGCTCCGATGCGTGAATGCTAAGGAAGCTGAACGCATGCTGGGGGAGGTCCATGAGGGCTCTTTCGATACGCACGCTAACAGGCACGCCATGGCAAGGAAGATCTTGAGGGCGGGCTATTATTGGCTCACCATGGAGAGCGATTGTTGCCTCCATGTAAGGAAGTGTCACAAATGCCAGACATTTGCAAACAATGTCAACGCTCCGCCCCTGCCATTGAATGTATTGGCCGCACCGTGACCCTTTTCCAGGTGGGGAATATATGTGATCGGGGCCATAGAGCCCAAAGCTTCAAATGGACATCGTTTCATCTTGGTGGCGATCGATTACTTCACCAAGTGGGTCGAAGCTGCCTCGTACGCTAGCGTCACGAGGAGTGTGGTGGTCAAGTTCATCAAGAGGGAGATTATCTGCCGGTATGGTTTGCCGAGGAAGATTATCACAGACAACGACACCAAGTTGAATAATAAAATGATGGGGGATATGTGCGAGGAATTTAAGATCCAACACCACAATTTCACACCCTACAGACCCAAGATGAATGGAGTGGTGGAGACAACCAACAAGAATATGAAGAAGATTATCCAGAAGATGACTATGTCAAACAAGGACTGGCACGAGACGCTCCCTTTCGCGCTACATGGTTGTCGAACCTCGGTGTGCACTTCAACCGAGGTGATCGAGGCCGTACCCGAATCAAATAAACATTAAAATGTAGTAACTAGGAAGTGATCCTAGGTCGTTTCCCAACGAGCAGTGACAAGCCAAATGTTCATAATATACTTGCAGTAACAGTAACAGTAACGATGGGGGGGTTGTTTGCTTTTGTAAATTAAACAGCGAATATATGTGAATTAGAAAATATCAGAATTAAAACACGTTGCTTCCCCTTGATTCACAAGCAAGTCTCTTATCCTAGGTTACGAGAGTTTATCCTTTATCAGTTTAACCACTTAATCCAACCCTAAATTAAATTACTAAGCAAAATTCAACATAAGGCATTCATTATGTGATTAAGCATCACATACACCAATTACTCATAAACGATCATTAAGCATGAACGTAAATTAAGCGCAGAGACAATTAATCAAGCACTAAGCATGCATGAATTAAAAGCAACAAATTCAAAGTAATTAGTGAAGAGGAAAAACTAAACAGAATTTAACAGTAATAATAGATCCTCAAAGAGAACTGTGCTTGATCCTCAAGGGAAAACAACGCTGCGGACTTAGCCTTCCATTAATCAAATAGAGAATGAAATTTTATTGATAAAACTAAAAGTCTGAACTGGAATTGAAAAAAAAACGAAAATAAAAGAGAAAGAGAAGAGAGACTAAAACTAAAAACGAAAAATAGAAGAGAGAGAGGAGAGAGAGAGAGAGTCTCCCGCGAGGGAGAGAGGGGGGGGGGGGCTCCTAAACTAGAACCTTGGTGCTGTTATATAGTTTTTTTCAGCCCCAAAGCTTACAAATATGTTTTAAATCCAAGACCATAAGTAAAATCAAATCAAATCTAGATAAGATAAGATAAGATAAGATCTAGATGAAATAATATCTAGATGAGATCAAATCTAAATAATATCTAGATAAGATAAGATCTAATTTTATAGAATAAATTAGTCTGCCCTCTTCAAGTCCAAGCCCAATTCTAGATTCAAGCCCAATGCTAGATTCAAGCCCAATGCTTCATTAATTCCTGAAATTAGATTAAAAACATCAAATTAGCTGAATGGGCCCAAATAATAAAACTGCCTAATTAATTGACAATTAAGACCAATCAATAATTAAAATGGTGCAAAAAGGGTTTAGAAAATAGAAGAAAATGATGGCACATCAAAACCCCCCATACTTAGCCTTTTGCACTCCTGGGCAAAATGAAACAAAGAACAAAATCGAAGGATATCAGAGGGAGACAAACAAAAACATTCACATATTTCTCAATGAACATCAAGGAATAAAAGGAATGGGTAACATCTAACATAAGGAGATCCAAAAAGAATCATCCAAGCAACCCAATCATGGCAAAATAGTTAATCAGCTCAAGAATGAAAAGTGATAAAGCCTCACAAGATATACACTCTATCTCTCAAGTGTCTAGGCTACTATTTACCCTCAAAGCACCCATGAAAGCAAACACCACATAAACTTGGCAAGATTCTAAAATTGACAATCAACCCATAAACACAAGCACATGAGGATCAAAAGGTCTTTTAAGGTTGTAATGGGGCCAAGGACAAGGTATGGAGAAATATGGAATAAGTGGCTAAATCCCAAAGGAATAGAGGAGCAAAGGGGAATAGGTGCATAAGAAAAAAAATAAGAAAATAAAAAGAAGTAAAGATAAAAATTAAACATGAAGAGTAGAACCAAGAGTTTCATCATTCTTGTGCCATTTAAGATCTTATTCACTCAACTTATTGCTTTTCTTTTTTTTTTTTTTTTTTTCGATTTTTTTTTTTTTGCCTTTGAGAAACAACATTTCATTCAGCATGTCCAACATTTAACCAATATACAATGTATATCAAGTATGGCCCAAAATACATCATGAAGCATAGGCAACAAAACAAGTTGTCCAATGAAACAAAAACCCCCCACACTTATTCCCAAAACAATTCCAAAGCTCCAAAATTCCTTAAGGATATGGTAATATCATGGTTTTTCACTTAAGGCTTGTAGTGAGCTTCAAAACAAGGAAAGGGAAACAAGGCTCAAAAGGGCTATCAAAGGAATTAATTCAAGGTAAGTCCATTTGGCTAGAAGCTTATAAGAACAAAATTGCCTTAATCATTTCCAAATATGCATGTGAATTAGGACGCATCAACAAGAATCAAGACAAGGCTATTGTGCAAGCAATCAATGGGGCAAAACACACCAAATGATTATAATGATGGATGGCTCAAATTCTCACAAAGGTAAAATCATCACTTTCAAATTGAGCTTTCAAAACTATCATGACATGTAGAGAAGAATCAAGGATTTCAAGTCACAAAATGTCAAGAACTTTTATTTTCAAAACAATTACCCATTTCTTGAACATATCCTATAATTCAAAGAAAAACATGCAAAGTCGTACGTGCACACAAAATTGACCCAAAATATTAAACTGAAAATCCGACGAAACTAACAACATTAACAAATTAACACAACTAACAAATTAACAAAACCAACAAAACTAGCAAAACCAAAGAACACTCCCCCCCCATACTTAAACAACACATTGTCCTCAATGTAGCACAATTAAAAGATTAAAAACAATTAAATCATCAAAGAGAATCGGACAAGTGTAATAAAAGCAAAGAAGGAGATAGGAAAAGAAAAACTCCCTAAGTCATGGTGGAGGAAGAGTAGGGTGGAGTAAGGAAGTCTCTTCCACCACTACGTCCACTAAAGAAGGGTTCGTGAGGAATGGCTTAAGTCGATGTCCGTTGACCTTGAAGCTCTTGTTTGTGGAGTCGCTTTTGATCTCAACTGTACCATAAGGAAAAACATTAGTAACAACAAAAGGACCAATCCACTTAGACCTCAACTTACCACTCATGAGTCCAAGCCTAGAATTATACAATAACACTTTTTGCCCAACCACAAAGTCTTTTTTAACTATCATGCTATCATGGAACTTCTTGGTCTTTTCTTTGTAGAACTTGGCATTCTCGTAGGCATCTAGGCGGATTTCATCTAACTCACTCAGTTGCAACTTCCTTTCCTCGCCAGCTTGATCCATAGAGAAGTTGCAAGTCTTCACTGCCCAGTATGCTTTGTGCTCAATTTCCACTGGAAGATGACATGCCTTTCCAAAGACAACCCGATAAGGAGACATTCCTATGGGTGCTTTGTAGGCAGTCCGATGTGCCCAGAGAGCATCATCAAGCCTGGTACTCCAATCTTTCCTGCTTGGCTGCACAATCTTCACAGCAAAACACCCAAGACTGAAACAGGGACTTTGTTTGTATTTAGATTAATGCAAACCCAATTTAAAATCAAGAGATAAGAATTTAAAATAGAAGATAGAAGATAAGGTAAAGAAAAGATAAGATATTTAAAGATAAAATTAGAAGATAAAAGAAAAGATAAGATATTTAAAGATAAAATTCGAAAATAAAAGATTGAAAGATCAAAATAGAAGATAAAGATAATAGATAAGATAAGATAAAAAAATTTGAAGATAAGATATGATAAAATATTTAAATTGCGATAAAGATAACTACTTCTAAGAAATTCAAATAAATAAGATCTAAATCTACTAAATCTAAATACTTACTCCTAAAACCCAACAGTAAAAAAAATAAGGAATAACTACTTCTAAGGAAGACCGACAATGAAAATAAGGACTAAAATCTATATATTAAAATCGCTAAAACCTGACAAGTCTAATTAGCCTAGATATATGGATTCTGGATTTGTCTGTTATCAATACTAGTGAACTAATCAACACTAACACACATACTAACACAATACTAACAATTAAACATAAAACACGAAAGGATTAAACACACAACAATAGCTAGCTATTATGAACCTTTGGACACTGCTCCCCGGCAACGGCGCCAAATTTGATCGAGGTCGTACCCGAATCAAATAAACATTAAAATGTAGTAACTAGGAAGTGATCCTAGGTCGTTTCCCAACGAGCAGTGACAAGCCAAATGTTCATAATATACTTGCAGTAACAGTAACAGTAACGATGGGGGGGGGGGGTTGTTTGCTTTTGTAAATTAAACAGCGAATATATGTGAATTAGAAAATATCAGAATTAAAACACGTTGCTTCCCCTTGATTCACAAGCAAGTCTCTTATCCTAGGTTACGAGAGTTTATCCTTTATCAGTTTAACCACTTAATCCAACCCTAAATTAAATTACTAAGCAAAATTCAACATAAGGCATTCATTATGTGATTAAGCATCACATACACCAATTACTCATAAACGATCATTAAGCATGAACGTAAATTAAGCGCAGAGACAATTAATCAAGCACTAAGCATGCATGAATTAAAAGCAACAAATTCAAAGTAATTAGTGAAGAGGAAAAACTAAACAGAATTTAACAGTAATAATAGAACCTCAAAGAGAACTGTGCTTGATCCTCAAGGGAAAACAACGCTGCGGACTTAGCCTTCCATTAATCAAATAGAGAATGAAATTTTATTGATAAAACTAAAAGTCTGAACTGGAATTGAAAAAAAAAACGAAAATAAAAGAGAAAGAGAAGAGAGACTAAAACTAAAAACGAAAAATAGAAGAGAGAGAGGAGAGAGAGAGAGAGAGTCTCCCGCGAGGGAGAGAGGGGGGGGGGCTCCTAAACTAGAACCTTGGTGCTGTTATATAGTTTTTTTCAGCCCCAAAGCTTACAAACATGTTTTAAATCCAAGCCCATAAGTAAAATCAAATCAAATCTAGATAAGATAAGATAAGATAAGATCTAGATGAAATAATATCTAGATGAGCTCAAATCTAAATAATATCTAGATAAGATAAGATCTAATTTTATAGAATAAATTAGTCTGCCCTCTTCAAGTCCAAGCCCAATTCTAGATTCAAGCCCAATGCTAGATTCAAGCCCAATGCTTCATTAATTCCTGAAATTAGATTAAAAACATCAAATTAGCTGAATGGGCCCAAATAATAAAACTGCCTAATTAATTGACAATTAAGACCAATCAATAATTAAAATGGTGCAAAAAGGGTTTAGAAAATAGAAGAAAATGATGGCACATCACGAGGCAATGCCATTTTCGTTGGTATACGAAATGGAGACCGTGCTACCGTTTGAGGTGGAAGTCCCATCATTAAGAATCTTGGTGGAGTCTGGATTAATGGAGTCGGAGTGGGCCCAAGCACGTTTAGACCAGCTCAATCTCATAGAAGGCAAGCGTCTGGCCGCTATGAGCCACGAGCGTTTTTACCAGAAATGGGTGAAGAATGCTTTCGACAAAAAGGTACGCTCATGCAGGTTCAGCGAAGGGGACCTGGTACTGAAGAAAGTCTCCCAAGCCCTAAAAGACAATAGGGGAAAGTGGACCCCGAGCTACGAAGGGCCTTTCATCGTAAAAAAAGCTTTCTCCAGAGGGGCCCTTGTGCTCACCAACATGGATGACGAGGAACTACCTTCACCCGTAAACTCCTTCATCAACTCATACATTTATTCGAGTCTATTTTGGGCGTTCGAAAAATTTTCACAGCATTCATCCTTCAGGCGCGTACACACATTTTTCTTCGGCAAAACCTTTGTGTCACGATTAGTAAATCCCCTTTTTTTCCAAAGAAAGGCCAAAAGTTATTTCATTCCCAAAACATGTCTGCTTTTAGTTAACCAAAGTATTTTTATTTATTATATTATTATTATTATTTATTATTATGACAAAGTTGATATCTGCGATCACATATATATATATATTTTTTCTTTTCTGAAAAGTCGTGCAAACGAGGGTACACACGGCCTACCTACGTCAAATCACAAAGTAAACGGAAAAAATGCAATGATAAGTTGCAATGAAAAATAGTGACAAAACAACTGAGAGCCGTAATTCCAGATTACAGTGGAAACAAAAACAATAACTGAAAGCAGTAATGTTAGATCACAACAAAAACAATAACTGAAAGCATTAATGTAAATCACAATGGAATTAAAAGTGCGGTGACCTTGGTCATGTGGCTTCGCTCCCTCCGAAGAAACTGAGTAGGTTAGTCATATCCTCGTCCAAATTGGATTCTGCAAGCTTCTCCCCTGTCTGGGCATCGGGCCAGTCTCCAGGCCACGCGACCTCAACCCGAAACTACTTCGGGGTTGGGCATACAAAAGGGGTGGAACCCTGCCCCTACTAGCTGAGGCTGAACAGGTAGATACACTCATGTATATGCACCTATCCATGGTGGTTGGTCGCCCGCTGGCAAACCACATGCTATAGATACTGCTCCACACTCAGTGGTCCAGCCGAATCGGCCTGCCGAGGTGGTGGCGATGCACCCGCGGTCTGATGTGCGTCACCCTGCACCTGCCTAGGCGTGCAGTACTTCTCGATGAAGGCTCGGGTGATTGGCGGCCGGATTACCTTGCTGGGGGTGACATGCACTCCGTAGAACTGGAAGAGGCCCGTGATCAAAACTGGAAATCCCAGGGCCCTATTGGACTTTTCCGGGTCCAAAGGGTGCCTAGTAGGTGCCATTCCTGCAAACAAATAAATGGCGTCAGCAATCACCTGGGCCACGTGAACGCTCATCCGTGTAAGGATGGCATACGCCAACTGGCACTTAGGCAAAGGGAGGTCGGAGTTGTGGTCACTAGGCAAGTCATTGCTGAGCAGCAGTGTCATCCACATCTGGGTCAGGGTAGTCATGCTGGTGCGCATGATCCTCACCCGCCTCCACGCAGCGGTCCGGGCGAAATCCTGCCCCGGTATGCACTGCAGCTGGGTGATGGCCTCTTCATCGAAGCTGTCAACCTGGTTCCTCCTCTGGCTGAATTCACACTACTGGTTCTCCTCCAAAATCAGCGAGTCACCCAAGAACTGGCTGAGGGCATCTGCATCGAAGGGGATCCAGTGACCTCTCACCCACGAGCGCATGTCCCGAACCCCCTCCTCAATGGGCCAGGCATTCGTATAGAATTCTATTACTATCTCCGGGTCAAATTTAGACATAAGGGTCACTAGTCGTGCCCAATTCCTATGAGCTATCTCTCCTTGGAAGTCAGGGTACTCATCCTCCCTGAGCTGGACACGCATTTCCCCGTGGAACGACCATCCCTTAATGGCCTCGAAGCGCTGCTGGTGCTCGGCACTCCAGAACCGGTGACTATAAAACTCCAAGGTGGCACTGGAGCCTTCTCCAGCGGCGTCCTTTCTAGACCTCTTCGTGGAGAGCTTCTTCGGAGCCATCTCTTGCGAAAAAACAACATTCGGGAAGTTAGTTCACAAAGAATTTCCATCTTACGAGCAAGGTCAAACAAGAAGGGCATATGACCCCTTTCAACATGAAAACAACAATGCAAATTTGGGAGAACTCACACACATTCAAGGCATTTTGTTACCTAAGCTACATACACGCATTTCAAAGCATTTTGGTCACCTTAATTGAAAATATGGCTACCGGTGACCACGTAATATTGCATGATAGAGTTCATATTCCAACCAAGAAGATTTTATTGGAGCTTTCATCACAAGATCCCTTGTTGGCCAAAAATAAGTTGTTGTCCAAGCAACTTGAAGCTTTAACTGAAACACTAAGTAAGTTGCCAACTCAATTGCATGCTAGTCAACCTTTACATGGAATTAATGTTAAATTTGCTTTAACTTCAGGCAAATAGGAGCTATTTTGAAGAAGTGCCAAAGGAGTCATCGCGCTAAGCGAGCTCATTGCACTTAGCACGCATCAACAGCTAAGCCCAGCACCAGCACGCTTAGCGAGTAAAGGGAAATCAGGAAAGACATCTGCTACGCAAGCACGTGCTTAGCGCGTTATCAGCTCACTAAGCGAGTTGCCTGTCACTTTCCAGGCTTAGCGCGAGATTGGTGCTAAGCTCAAATTCACTTACTCGCGCTAAGCACGAGAATGGCGCTAAGCACGATCAAGATCAGGAAGCCCTTTTTAAGCCTGATTTGCACAGAGGGAGCGAGGAGAACTATTCACTACCGCGAGGTCTAAAGAGTGAGAATTTCAGAGAGCATAGAGCAGAGCAAGGGGCCAAGTTTTCATCTTTTAGGGAGATTGGTGAGTTTTTGAATGATTGTGAGATTCCTATAGGTGGAGGGCACATCCCCACTCCTTTGTAAGAAAGCAATTTCTCTTGATTCCTCCTTTTTAGTGTAAAAGAAGCTTCCTTGCCATGAAAGGCTAAAACCCTAAGTTGGGGATTCTTATTGAGTAGTTGATGTAAACTCTTTTCCATATCTAATTAAGGTTGGTTTATGTGTTCGCTGCTACTATCTATGCTTATTGTATGCATTCATGTGGCTTGATCACCCATTTGTGTGTGCTGTTAGGGACTTTAGCATTGGAAAATGTATTGTTTCCTTAGAACTTGATAGAGCAGGGACTGAATAACTGCATTGCTAGGGATAGTGTGCAGGGTTTTAGTTTTCTTTATTATGTTGTGAGTATAATGCTGTTTAAATTAGGATAAGTTCAACAAGAGGGATCTGCAAATGAAGTTTGATTTAAATTAGTCCAAACTCTGAAGGAATCGGTGTTTGGTATTTTTGTCCTCAACATAGAACACAGGAACATCTTTAATTAGAAAAACATATTTAATTGCATCAACTTACTCAGTAGGAGGACCCAATGCCTTTAGATATTTGTTTTCACACTTAATTGTTCTCGTTTATTGCTTTTACCTAGGATAGAAAATACCTTTGCTTTAATTCACAATCATTAATTTCTGTTTGCAAATGCTTCCTTACTTAACAAAACTTTGCTAAATGAACAAGTTCCCTGTGTTCGATACTAGGTTCATTCCATTTTAATTATTTTACTTGGCGACCCGGTGCGCTTGCCAGTAAGACCACTCCCATATAAAAACAAGTAATACCAATTTGGAAGAGGAAGTAAACAAGTATTCTAGTCGAACATGCAACAAGGAATGACAAGAGATGGAAGGGGAAAACCTAGAGTAATCTAGCACAAGGGTGAAATCTCCCACGAAAGAGCATGAATGGAATAGTGCAATCCATCCACAAAAGCCCAAAAACTCACAACGCATAATTCTATCACACATGATCCTCCTTAAATTTTATTTTCCAAGCCTACTTATCACTTCAGCAATTGCAACAATGGTTCACATCAAGCATGAAACCATTGTTGGATCAAGTGGCCTCAGAATAATTAAGAAGGGGGGCTTGAATTAATTATTCCTAAACCTTTACTAATTAAAAATTTACTCTTCTAAGGCTTTTACTATGTTGTTAAGAGAATAAGGAGTAGAAGAGAAACTTAACCAAAAGTAAAAGCGGAAATTAAAATGCACAACAGAAAGTAATAGAGTAGGGAAGAAGGAGACAAACACACAAGAGTTTTTATACTGGTTCGGCAACAACTCGTGCCTACATCCAGTCCCCAAGCGACCTGCAGTCCTTGAGATTTATTTCAACCTTGTAAAAGTCCTTTTACAAGCAAAGATCCACAAGGGATGTACCCTCCCTTGTTCTCTTTGAACCTAGTGGATGTACCCTCCACTAGAACTAATCCACAAGAGATGTACCGTCTCTTGTTCTCAGTCAACAACCCAAGTAGATGTACCCTCTACTTGTACCACAAAGGATGTATCCTCCAATGTGTTAAGACAAAGATCTCAGGCGGTTAAACCTTTGATACTTTGTGAATGGGGATACAAAAGAATTCTCAGGCGGTTAGTCCTTTGAAGACTTTTGTATAAGGGAAAAGGAAGAATCAAAAAAATTCTTAGACTGTGTCGTTTTGAATTATTTGACAAGGGAGAAGAGAGACACAAAATATTTCAGGCGGTTAGTCCTTCGTTCTTTTGGAAAAGGGAGAAGAGAGACACAAAAATAATTCAGGCGATTAGTCCTTGGCGAATTCTTTTTGGCAAAGGGAGAAGAGATGAAAAGAATGAATAGCACAAGTTTTCAAGGTTTAGAAAACCTGAAAACTTTGGAAAGCTTTTGGCACAAAGAAGAAGAAGAAGTTCAAAGAGATTCAAGGCTTGTAAAGGATTGTATTAGATTGATTGGATTGATATAAAATGCAAAACAAAGCCTTGCTTTTATAGACTCTTCATGTCTGGTCAAGAGGACCATTTAGAAGAGTTATGACTTTTAGAAAAACTTAAAACCAATTTGAAAAAATCAAGAACCATTTGAAGAGTTATATCTTTTGATTTATTCATAAACAATCACTAGTAATCGATTACCAAATCAGTGTAATCGATTACACAAAGCTTTTATGTGAAAAGATGTGACTCTTCACATTTGAATTTGAATTTCAACGTTCAAAGGCACTGGTAATCGATTACCAAAACATTGTAATTGATTACAGCTTTTTGAAATCAATTGGAATATTGTAAATTCATTTGAAAACTTTTTCAAATCAATTTTTCTACTGGTAATCGATTACAACAATCTGGTAATTGATTACCAGTGAGTAAAAACTCATTGGTAAACATGTTTTGAGAAAAATTCATGTGCTACTCAGTTTTTGAAAAACCTTTTCATACTTATCTTGATTAAGCCTTCTCTTGATTCTTGAATCTTGAGTCTTGAATCTTGATCTTGATTCTTGGAAGCTTGATCCTTGAATCTTGATTCTTGATTCTTGAAATCAACTTTCCTCTTGAATCTTGAAGTGTTCTTGATTCTATCTTGAACATCTTGAACTCATTCTTTGATTGACCTTTGAGCTTTTTGTCATCACCTTTGTTATCATCAAAACATCTTTGAATCAATCTTGATTCATCATGAAGCTTTGCTTCTACAACCATTAAACTAAAAAAGGTACATCTCTCACAATTTATACAAGTTAGAAATCCTATGAAAAACATGAAAAAGTGCCTAAATTCAACAAAAAAATAGAAAATAGCAATTGCAAAATCTTTATATATATACATATATATAATATTTTTTATTTATTTTCTGGATGTAAAAATAGAAAAATGGAAAAACAAAACAAATATAGCAAAATAGAAAACAGAAAACAACAACAAAAGCATAAACAACATAGATATACAGAAATAGAAAATAGATAAAGATACAAAAACTAAAATAGAATACAGAAATAGAAAATAACAACATATACAAAAAACAACAAACAGAAAACATATTTTTTTTTAAACCCTTCCCCCCACACTTCAAGTGCACATTGTCCTCAATGTAAGCATGCAATGAAAAGCAAATAAAGAGACAACATATAAAAGAAGGGAGAAAGAAACTCCTCAAGTTCCATTTAAGGCACATCATCACATAAAATTAGAAAGAACAAATAGAGGTCCGCCACAAACTCCTTTTCCACTTGAGGGCTCTCATGAAGAAGCTTAAGTTGGTGACCATTTACTTTGAAGAATTTGCAGGTAACTTCATTTTTTAATTTCAACCGAACCATGGGGAAAAAATTAGTAATAACAAAAGGTCCATCCATCTAAATCAAAGTTTACTCATAATAAGCTTGGGGTGAGTGTTAAACAAGAACAATTTTTGGCCAATATGGAACTCCTTCCTAAGAATCCTAGAGCCATGAAACTGTTAGAGATAGGGGGAGAAACATGAAGACTAAGTCTTGGAGCTTGAAGAAGTTTTGTATTTTTACATGCCCAACTCTTTTGAATGGCATTTGTATTGATTGTTGTATTGAGTGTTGCATCTTAGTCTCTATCTGTTCATATGTACATCATGCATCATCATGTAGGAGTAAAAAGATTGTTGCTAAAGTTAGAAACTTTCTTTAGTGCATAAAACTCTCCATTTTAAATGATTACAAGGCTAATCATAATTGATTACACAAGTGTTTGTCGCTTGAAGAGAGATTCTCGTATCAATTTAATCGATTACAAGGTAACCGTAATTGATTTTACAGTTCAATTGAGACAATGATTAGTTTTTCAGGAGTCTCTATGATTACTAGATAATCGTAATTGATTACCTTGTTATTAAAAGTGTTCTCGAAAGTGATCAAGAACATTTTAATCGATTACATCAAGAATCTAATTGATTACATTGTTCTTGAATGTTTTCCAGATTTTGGGAAGAACACTTTAATCGATTGAAATGATAATATAATCGATTACTCCTTTGAAATAATTGATTACATTGAATATTTAATCGATTACAGGTGGTTATAACTGTTTTCTCTTGAATGTTCTTGAATGGTCTCACTTCTGTGTGCTAAAAAGTGCAAGCTGAAATAAGTGAAATAAAGAGAGAAGATTAAGTGCTTAGAAAAAGTGCGACTCACAACTTCTAAACTTCATTTTTGAAGATCTCATGGTGAAAAAAGAGTTGTGAATTTCTCTTAAGTTCAAGAAGACACTCATTCACTCAAGCAAGGCTTTTGCATGTGATTGATTAGGTTGTGTATTTCCTTGACTTTGTTTTTTGTGTGTTTTACACATTGTTAGTGTCGCAACGTGCCCTTCGCGGGCGAGCGAAGGCGAGGCTCACGGGTGCGCTTTCCAAAGGAGGAAAGATGCGCGGAGTCGCCACCAACGTTTATTTGTGGAAAACATCAGGAAAACTGAAGGAAACCGATCAAAATGAAAATTTTGGGAGTTATATTTACGCTTGAGGAAGGTATTAGCACCTCTCACGTTTGTCTCAAAGGACAACAACCTATTTTTTAGATTTGTGGAAATTGTGTTACCTTAACTTTTATTTCTTTTTATTTTTTGAGGTCGACAAAAGCGGGGTTTTTGCTCCTACGTACCCTCCATCAAAGAGGAAATCAGACCTACATAGTTCTTTCTCATGCGTGAATCAAGCGATTCTTTTTACTTGAAGGGTGATCATTTTAAGGCGTTGGACCTTAAAAATGATCCATTTTACTTGGTAAGAAACTGAAATGATAAACTTTCAAAACCCTATTTTTTGTGGACGAGCTTGACTAGGCGAGTTGATTTTAGCCTTAGTTTCACTTTAGTTATTAGTCAATTCAATTAAGAATGAGAAATCCCAAAGAGAAAATGTCTAATTGATTTTTCGCTTTATTTTACTAAAAGGGTATTTTTTGATTATTATATTATTATTTTACCTCTTTTTTTATTTCCAACGTGGTTACGGCATGACCGAACGGTCAGAATTCATTTTAACAGAAATTAACAGATGATACAATTCAAATGATCGGTGGAAATTTAATTTATTTTTAGATTAGGCGAGAAACAAATTAAATAAATGACTGAAGCACGTCAAAAGGGGGTATAGAAAGCGAATGAAAACGAGAATAAAAATACACAAAACAAATGGGGACCACCACGGGTACATAGAATGAATTGAAAAGCTCGATTTGGGGTACTTACCAGTTGAAGACTGAAGAAAACGAAGAACGGTGAACAACGGAGGAAAACCTTCACGGATTTGCTTACGGAAACCTCTCGGAAGCGTTACGGAAGCACCTCGGCTTGGATTTTCTTCACGGAAACAATTTTTTTCACCCAAAACAGCTGAAATACCTCACCAGGGGCATCCGGGATCCTTAGAACAACCCCCTTCAGCCTATTTATAGGAAAAAGGGGGAGGAGGTTCAACCTTAAGCAAGAAATTGCCCAGAAACCTCTAGAAGGGCCCAGATTCGAAATTACTATTTGCACCCCCATTTTACTAAATACACCCCTTTACCTTTTTTTGGTAATTCTTTTTCCGTAACGTTACGAAACTTTACGAATTTCGTAACGATACTTATTTTCCTTCCGCAAGGTTACGAATCCTTACGGATTATGTATTTACTCTTTTTTAGCTTTCGAAGAAGTTACGAAAACTCACGGATTGCGAAAAACACCTCCTTTCGATTTCCGTCACATTATGAAATTTTCAAGGATTGCGTAAGCCTGCTTCCTTTTGATTTTCGGCACGTCTCGGGGCTTCACATATTGTGCAACAAAGGGTGCCAAGTATCTTGAAGCGGCCAATCAAAGGTTGTATATCATCAAATAATAATCCCCGGACAAAATTAGGGTATGACAGTTGCCCCTCTTTACTTACCTCTCATCAAAGATAAGAGGAAAGCAAAGATAAGACACTGATTTTGTCCATCCTACCCTTTCCGTGATGACGATTCTCGTCTCTACTCCTTCTTTGTTGCTGTACAACACAAAACAAAATACAAACAACAACAAGAACAACGAATATAATATACATATACACATATACACATGTTTGGTGAAGGAACCGATCCGCAAAACAACAAAAGAACATATTTCCCAGTCACCAGAGGCTCCGCGCTTGATAATGGAGGACACATGAACAGCGCTAGGCAATGACATTCATGGGGCTCCGAAAGAAGTGGAGAATGGAGGATTGCACTTGAGGGTCCACACTTAGGCAATCATGAAACACAGCTCCAAACTCGAAGGTGGAGGACACATGAACAGCGCTAGGCAATGACATTCATGCGGCTCCGAAAAAGGTGGAGAATGGAGGATTGCACTTGAGGGTCCACACTTAGGCAATCATGAAACATAGCTCCAAACTCGAAGGTGGAGGACACATGAACAGCGCTAGGCAATGACATTCATGGGGCTCCGAAAAAGGTGGAGAATGGAGGATTGCCTTGAGGGTCCACACTTAGGCAATCATGAAGCATAGCTCCAAACTCGAAGGTGGAGGACACATGAACAGCGCTGGGCAATGACATTCATGGGGCTCCGAAAAAGGTGGAGAATGGAGGATTGCCTTGAGGGTCCACACTTAGGCAATCATGAAGCATAGCTCCAAACTCGAAGGTGGAGGACAGATGAACAGTGCTAGGAAATGACATTCATGGGGCTCCAAAAAAAAAGGGAGAATGGAGGATTGCACTTGAGGGTCCACACTTAGGCAATCATGAAACACAGCTCCAAACTCGAAGGTGGAGGACACATGAACAGCGCTAGGCAATGACATTCATGGGGCTCCGAAAAAAAGTGGAGAATGGAGGATTGCACTTGAGGGTCCACACTTAGGCAATCATGAAGCATAGCTCCAAACTCGAAGGTGGAGGACACATGAACAGCGCTAGGCAATGACATTCATGGGGCTCCGAAAAAAGTGCTTGGCAGGACCGAACGGTCCACCAGGTTTTTCCACCTGAAAGGCAAACATGCTTTTTGTAAAGAAAAATAAATCAGTCACGACAGCACCATATCTTAGAGAAACAATATACTTGTGCCAAGGGTAATCTTCCTTGTAACCGAGAATGAAGGGCAAGATGTCAACTTTTAGCTTTTAAATGAACACGCAGGGGAAACCTCGGGCTAAGTTGAAAGTAAATCACTCATAGTGTATAAAACTCACAAGGCAAGTGTTTTATCCTATTCCCAAACCATAACTGCACCATGACTTTATTTTGCACACGACTTCGTATCGAATCAAAGATCAAACGTACGATCACGGACCAATAGGATTTTCTCGAGGGTAGTGTTTTTTGGAGAGGAAGCTGGGTGTTTCGGTCTTTTCCTCTTTGTTCATGTGGGGTAGGATATCGCCAGTCGAGAATGACCTTGAATGGCAATCTGAAAGGAAGAGACACTTCTCTTTCTTTCTTTTTCATTGTTTTTTTCTTTATTTTCATCTTTTTCTTTTTCTTTCTTTCCATTTCTTCCTTTTCTTTCTTTTCACTTCTCCTTCCCCATCCCTTTCTTTTGGGAAATCGGGTTTCAGCATTCTATTCGCTCTCCCTTGAGGAGATTCCGCAGTCCTTTGCTTCGGGGAAGGAATAAGGATTCATTTTTATAGGCCAATGTTCAAAAAGGTCTAAGGTTGTGTTTCAATGGGGTCTTTTATCGTGGGAACCCAATCTTGATATTCGGGGCGAATCAAATTTGGGTGTCAAGGTGTTGATTTCGGGCTGAACTTCCATATTGTTCCATAAGGCACGCGTGACAATGATGATTTGAAAACAACGTGCAAAATTAGTCATGGCTACAGCCAGGTGGGCACTCAAGCAGCCCGTTTATGGCATTGTGATACTACGGTTGGGAATTTACACAAACAGACCCAATGTTTCCAAATTATGTTCTTTCATCAGTTCAATGAATTCATCCATTCTTATCTCGGTTTATTCCAGAAAATAAACTCTTAGCATCAGTCCCTTGTCTCCAGAAGATACGTTTGCTCTTTACGAATGATTTATACTTCTTAACTATAACATGTCGACCTTCGCAATTTTTCTTTCTTTTTCCTTTGTTTCATTTTTATATATTCACAAAATTATACACCTATGGTCCTCTATGAAGAAATCTTTCTTTGTATACCTACACTTTTATACATGACAAACTTTTTCTGTATACGCATTGGAACTCTCTCTCTTTACGTCACACGGTCAAACCCTATTTACATTCAAAGATCTCTTTCGTTTTTCTCCAACGCACACCTATGGTTCATACAAAAGTTTCTTTATATACACTCGTTGTTCACACACACAAGAATTTCTCTACACGTATTATAAAAAACCCTTCTATGCACATTTTCCTTTTTCTTTATATACGCATACATTTTATTCACAACACTTCTTTCTTTTTTATCATGATTTTGGTTCATTTTATTTTTAGGACGACGTTCCTAAATGAAAAATTCTATGCGATTCCGGAATTTCAACAAACACTATTGACAACAACGAAACAAGTACTAACGTAACGACTCAAACGATATGTATGTACAAAACAAAAGTCAATCAAAACGAAACAAACGTTAACAAATTGGGGATCCCACGGTCATGTGGCTCCGCATGCCACTAGACCCTTGGGTCACGGTAACAAAAAGTGGGGTGGTCGACAAAAGCAGGGCTTTTGCTCCTATGTATCCTCAATTTGTGATGAGGAACTCAGACCTACGTAGTTCTTGATAACTGTGAGACTAAAAATAGTCTCAGTGTTTTCTTCACCAAAATGCGAACATGCTTTAGTAAAGAGACAAAACTTCCAACTGATCAAAGCAACATATGCTTTTGGAATGAAAGACAATGTGTCTATCGGGGAAGGAGAGTATGCTGATGAAATTTTCTCATAACCGTAAATGAGATTTTGGATGTTAGCATTTCTTTTCTAAACGACCATTTAGAGGAAACACGGGGTCCAACAAAGATAGGAGAAAATCACTCAAAGTGTATCAATCTCACACAGGTAAGTGTTTTATCCTAATTCCGAACCATAGATATGTCATGAGTTGATTTTGCAAATCATTTCCTATCAAATCCGAAGACCTTTCTGCATATTTCTTCTATTTTCTTCCGATCCTTGATCGAGAAATTTTCTTTCTTTTTTTTTTGCTTTCTCCCACTCTTTCATTGGGAATTTTCTTTCTGTTTTGTGTCTTCTCCCTTTCTTGGATTGGGAATTCTCTCTTCTTTTTTTGTGTCTTCTCCCTTTCTTGGATTGAGAATTTTCCTTCTCTTTGTGTTTTCTTCCGAGGGTAAGGATTATGGTGAGTTAGGATTTTGGCTCAAGGCTTGTAGAACGGCTGATCATGATACATGTCAGGATTTGGCCAGCGGTTCGGGGATAAAGGGGATGTCCCCACATTATTCCCATGATACACATGCAACAAATGATGATTAGGAAATTTTATGCAAAACTGGTCATGCATGTACCTATGTGGATACTCAAGCATCAAGTTTTTTATGGTCATGTGACACTAGGGCTCAGGATTCATTTTCCCTATTTAAGTTAACTCGGTGTTTCCAAAATACGTTCTTTTATCAATTTGTGCATTCATTCGAGTCCATTTTGGGCGTCCGGGAAAATTTTCACAGCATTCACCCTTCAGTTGTATACACATTCTTTCAAAAACTAGTTATGATCAACAAATTTTTTCAAAGAAAAGTTGGAAGTCGTCTCTTTTCAAAAGCATGTTGTTTTTTTAGCTAGACAACCTTTATTATTATTATTATTATATATATATATATATATATATATATATATATATATATATATATATATATATATATATTTTCTTCTTATTCTTTTCTTGCTCGCTCTCTTTTTCCTTTTTTTTTTTCATGAGGTATTTTGCTACCTAAACATACGTATAATATTTTTTCTATATACATGCATATCCAAGGTATATTGCTACCTAAACATACATATATATGTTTTGTGAGATATTTTTGCTATATACATGCATATCTTGCTACCTAAACATACATATATATATTTTGTGAAGTATTTTTGCTACATACATGCATATCTAAGGTATCTTTCTACCTAAACATACATATATATATTTTGTGAGGTATGACTACCTTCCGAGCTTGTGCTTGTTTTATTTAAATTCCTAGGATCATGAGCAACTAGGTGTGTCCTGCTATGACTTGAGAAACAGAGGTGATCAAATAACAAGCAGAGATTTAAAAGGTACTAGGTTGCCTCCTAGTAGCGCTTCTTTAACGTCTTGAGCTGGACGCTTCATGGCTTGTCGGTCACGGACCTAGTACTTTGCTTACCTTTGACTTTGGACTTGGTCACCTATTGGTCGGCCATGGGTCGTAAGCAAAGCTCTAACCTTTTTGTGGATGAGCTGAGGTGAACTCTAGAGGTGATGGCGGTGCGTCTGTTGCCCGCTGCTGGCCATCCCCAGGCTGATGTGGTGTTTCACCCTGCGCCTGCCTGGAGACGTAGTACTTCTTGATGAAAGCTCGATTAGTAGGGGGCCTGATGCCCTTGCTGGAGGTGACAGGTACTCCGTAGAACTGACAAAGACCCATAATTAGAGCTTGACAACTCCAAGACCCTGTTGGACTTCTTCGGGTCCACTGGGTGTCTTGCAGGCGCGATCCCTGCAAACAATAGATGAAATCAGAAATCAGTTGAGCGATGTGCATACTTACCTATGATGACGTGACCTTGCCGGGGGGAACGGGCACCCTGTAAGATTACAGAGGCCCGTAACCAGAGCTGGAAACCCCAGGGTCCTGTTGGACTTCTCCGAGTCCACTGGGTGTCTTTGTGGGTGCGATTCCTGCAAACAATAGATGGTATCAGACTTGAGCTACCAAGTTCCTCCATCTTTGGGCGTATTCCTTGAACAACTCATGTTCCTTCTTGCACATGTTCTATAGCTGCATTCTATCTGGAGCCATATCACAACTGTATTGATACTGCCTAATGAAAGCAACCATTAGGTCCTTCCAAGAATGGACTCGGGAAGGTTCTAGATTAGTATACCAGGTGACGGCTGCCCAAGTAAGACTTTCCTGGAAGAAATGCATCAACATTTTTTCATTTTTCGAGTATGCCCCCATTTTCCTACTGTACATTTTCAGGTGATTCTTGGGGCAAGTAGTCCCCTTGTACTTATCAAAGTCTGACACCTTGAACTTTGGAGGAATGACCACGTCGGGTACGAGGGACAATTCTTCCATGTCATCAAAGGCATCATCTCTGCCTCTTTCAATAGCCCTCAGCCTTTCCTCTATGTGATCAAATTTCTCCCTTCCACTATGGCAGGAGGTAGTTTTTCCAACGCAAAATGCTAGGGGAATGCCACCAACTGCTTTCCCCTTAGTGGCATATTCGATGCGAGGTTCGAAGTCGACTAGATTATGGTCTCGGGGTGCTTCCTATGTCTCCCCCATGGGTTGAGAGACATACGCATGATCAGATTGGGGTTGTTGGCTCTCAATGTGTATGTGAGTGGAGTTATTGACACTCTCATTGGGAGCGTGTGCAACATTGGGTGGTGTATAGTTGGGAGGCAAGCCATATGGTGGGAAGGAATGCTTGTTCTGAACTTGCAAAAAATAGGGGCCGCCCATACTTCCTAACGATTCGCCTCCCTCCCCTACTATATCTGAGATTGGAGGATTTACTTGATTGAGGCCAGATGGGTGAGTCGGGTCCACTTCTGTGGCAGTACTTGTGGCAACAACTATAGCCACATTGACCTCCATCATTTTTGCATACTTATCATGGCTTCCATCATTGTGGCCATTTTCTCTTTCGTGGCCTCCATGTCGGCCTTCATCTGCTCTTGCACCTCCTCTATTTCACTCATTACTCTAGCTCTGGCACGCGTTCGGTAAGGGCGCTGTAAAACACGTTCTTTCCTTTTGATTACAATGATTATAGTTCTGATTTCAAGGAAAGAATGCAATGAGCAATGCCACCAATGTGAAAAGAAAAATAACAATGGATGTATGTGAATGATGCATTGTTGAAGTATTTCAAATTTTATACAAGACATAGGGTCGAATCAATTTAGACTTTCATTAAAACAACATGGTTCGTCACATATTATCAAAGTGAAACTGGAAATAAAACATGGACTTCAACAGTCCTTAATTTTTTTAAAAATTATTTAGCTCAATCATGTGTTGGTTGTAGACAATGAAGCAATGTAACTTGATCCATTTGCTGCACTAACTTTTGCAAGCTGGTTACTTCCATACTTGACCTTGACTTGATGAACCTTTCCTAAAAAACATGTGCTTGGTTTGACCCCATAATCCAAGGAATAGAAATTTTTATTGTCAATACTTCGACAACATATCATAGGGGTGAATGACCAGGGCATACTTATGCTATGCGTGACAAATGTAATTATGAGATTGACATGAGATGCCCGAAGAACCATCATTTCCTATTTAACCATGCATTAGGTAGCATGTTCACATGATTTTCAAACATTTTTTTAAAGAGAAATGAGTGTATAATCCCAACATGGTTGGTTTATAGCCATCTTTATGGTACCCAACACATGTAACTAAGAATGTGGTGTAAACTTTCATGCTTTATTTTGACTTTCTTTTGTTCTCCTTTATTTTGTTTTTGTTTTGTTTTGTTCCTTTTTTTTTTGCAGAGGAAAATGCAAGAATCATGCATGAGTAAACATAACATGCAAACGATGAAAATAAAATGTATGCAGTTTGTAGAACAAAAGCATGTTAAATGAAGATGTATGATAATGCAATGACTCACGCAAATGCAATGCATGAATATGATAAATGATAAATGCAGGAATGATATGCCCATTACGATGCCATGAAGAGATGCATGATGCAATCAAGGTGTAACACCCTGATATATATATCTCTATATATTATTAGTAATTATGTTTGATGTTCGATTATTTATTGTGTTATTTTTATCCGTAATTATTTTCAAGGAGGTTAATTTAGTTAATAGAAGGGTGTGGGTAGATAAGGATCTAGCTTCTCAAAGAAGCCTCTTGAGAAAACTTCTCAAAGAAGCCACGGGAAAGCTTCTTGAGGAAGCCTCTTAATGAAGCTTCTTGAGGAAGCAACATGGAGCTGCCTCGGTAAAAACGCTGCGCAGTCTTTGTTAACCGTTGGATCGTCTCAAAATTTGGTCTGAAGCTTTACAAGACACTTTTACATGATCGGACCGTTGGGATCGTTGAAAAGATGTATGGCGTGTGCTCGAAGCTTCCGTTCCCGAGAGCATTTCTTATTTAAGCATTTCAGCCTTTGCTTTCATGTAGCTTAGGAAAAACGCCATTTCTTCTTCTTTCTCTTTCAAAGCCATTTCTAACATCCCAAGCACTTTATCCATCACCCACAGCCACCATTAGCCACCATAAACCATCGTTGTTCTCCATTGAAACCCCACACCGAGAGGAACCCTTCAACCAAAGCGGAATCTTCCAACTTAGCTTGCGGTTTCGGTAGAGAACAAAACCCTAATCTGACCTTTCGTTTTCTTTCAAGGTAACCATGGTTCTACACTTGTTTCTGTAGAAGCAAAGCTTCAAGCAAGGCTTCATGGTGAATGTGATTCAAAGGTGTTTTGATGATAACAATGATGACAACAAAAGATGATGACAAAGGTGATGAACAAAAAGCTCAAAGATAAAAGAACATCTCAAGTGAATCAAGAACAAGTCAAGAGTTCAAGAATCAAGAAGAATTGAAGACTCAAGAAGAAAGCCTAGAATCAAGAATTAAGATTCAAGATCTCAAGAATCAAGATCAAGATTCAAGACTCAAGATTCAAGAATGAAGAAAAGACTCAATCAAGATAAGTATTAAAAAGTTTTTTCAAAACTTTGAATAGCACATGAGTTTTTGACAAAACCTTTACCAAAGAGTTTTTATTCTTTGGTAATCAATTACCATATTGGTGTAGCAAAATGAGTTTGAAAAAGTTTTCAAACTGAGTTTACAACGTTCCAATTATTTTCAAAAGGTTGTAATCAATTACAATGTTTTGGTAATCGATTAATAGTGCCCTTGAACGTTGAAATTCAAATTTAAATGTGAAGAGTCACATCCTTTCACTCAAAAGCTTTGTGTAATCGATTACACTTATTTGGTAATTGATTACCAGTGACTGTTTCTGAAAAAAATCAAAAGATGTAACTCTTCAAAAGGTTTTTGACTTTTTCAAATTAAGTTTTTCTAAAAGTTATAACTCTTCTAAATGATCTTCTTGACCAGCCATGAAGAGTCTATAAAAGCAAGGCTTTGATTTTCTTTTCAAGACACTTTTAACATTCATTCAAACAATCCTTTACAAGCCTTGAATCTCTTTGAATTTCTTCTTCTTCTTTGTACAAAAAGCTTCCTGAAGTTTTCTGGTTTTCCAAACCTTGAAAACTTGTGCTATTCATCTTTTTCATTCCCTTCTCCCTTTGCCAAAAAGAATTCGCCAAGGACTAACCGCCTGAATTCTTTTTGTGTCTCTCTTCTCCCTTTTCCAAAAGAACAAAGGACTAACCGCCTGAATTCTTTTGTGTCTCCCTTCTCCCTTGTCAAAGAATTCAAAACGACATAGTCTGAGAATTCTTTTGATTCTTCCCATTCCCTAATACAAAAGTGTTCAAAGGACTAATCGCCTGAGAATTCTTTTGTATCCCCATTCACAAAGTATCAAAGGTTTAACAGCCTAAGATCTTTGTCTTAACACATTGGAGGGTACATCCTTTGTGGTACAAGTAGAGGGTACATCTACTTGGGTTTGACTGAGAACAAGAGAGGGTACATCTCTTGTGGATCAGTTCTAGTGGAGGGTACATCCACTAGGTTCAAAGAGAACAAGGGAGGGTACATCCCTTGTGGATCTTTGCTTGTAAAAGGATTTTTACAAGGTTGAAAGAAATCTCAAGGACCGCAGGTCGCTTGGGGACTGGATGTAGGCACGGGTTACTGCGGAACTAGTATAAAACTCTTGTGTGTTTGTTTCCTTCTTCCCTACTCTTTTACTTTCCGCTGTGCATTTAATTTCTGCTTTTACTTTCTGTTAAGTTTCTCTTCTACTCCTCATTCTCTTAACAATTTAGTAAAAGCCTTAGAAGAGTAATTTTTAATTAGTAAAGGTTTAGGAATAATTAATTCAACCCCCCCTTCTTAATTATTCTGAGGTCACTCGATCCAACAATTTCTTGTTAGTTTCATCTTGTCTTTGCATCTTTTCTGACTTTGGAACCGCCATTGCATGTCTTATGCTTCCTTTGAAAAACCTTAGAGAAAGAGACTTTGTAAACGTTATCCTTTCATGAAATTCATGTTATTTTCGTAACCTACACTGAACCCCGGTCACATTGGCGTGGTCGGAATTTCCAAATGATGTTCCTTTGTAAAACCCGAAAAGCTCTCAGCTCTTTCATGAAGTAACGTGGGTGTTTGACCCAAAGCATTGTTGTTAGCTTTGTTTCTGAAAATCCATATTAAGTCTTCTTCATTTTGGTATGGTAGAGGATTGCGTGGAATCGACGAGTGGAAAAGAAAAAGACATCTCCAAGTGACGTGACGAGGAAACTGCGGGTAGCTCACAATACGTGAGGGGAGTTTATTATAAAATTTACTGTTTTAACACCGTAGTTAGGGTTAGGGAACCTAGCTATGAGGATATCTGCCAGTCCTTGTTGTATGCTGATTTTTCTTCCAAGAAAATTACGTTTTAACTAATGGGATGCGATATATATATATATATATATATATATATATATATATATATATATATATATATATATATGTGTGTGTGTGTGTGTGTGTGTGTGTGTGTGTGTGTGTGCGAAATGTGATTTTTTGTTGAAGTCGCTATTAAGGATTTTAATTGATATGTGATGATAATGATAATTATGACGATATTGATTTGAGATGACGTTGTTAATAAAGACCATGTCAACATGAATTGTTATTATTAATGAATATGTGAATATGAAATGAGGTTGTTGATAACGTCATTGAGATGAGATGATATTTATGTTGTGAATGACATGGAAATGGAATGTTGATTGATGTTGGAAATGCATCGGCATGTGCATGTTGTGTATGTTCATGGGGGGCACTGTGCACTGACCTTCCAAGGTCTTTGGCACTAGCTTTTGGCCACGTTCATACGTTGGATGTTGTGTATGTTCGTGGGGGGCACTGTGCACTGACCATCCAAGGTCTTTGGCACTAGCTTTTGGCCACGATCATACGTCGTATGGAGTGTATGTCATGGGGGGTAGAGTGCACTGACCTTGTCAGATGGCCCACACGTGGGTAACTAGCATGGTTAGAGAATCTAAGCATTTATAAGGGGATGCTTAGGCACTATAATTGGTCCATGGTCTTTGGCACTTACTTTTGGCCATGATCATAGCTCATACGACACAGGAAATAGAGTAATTGTGGCCAAGTGTACTTTGTACTAAGGGGCTGTCACCTGGTAGGGAACACCTTTGGGCTCCCAAGCTGATCACCTATGGGAGGGGGGCTATTACGTGCACAACCGGGTGGTCTTGACAAACTCAGCACAGTTCCCTAAGTGAGAGTGTCGTGTCGACACGCTTAGGCTATTTCCTGAGATTTGGTTGTTGTTGGTACGTACCACATTGCATCTGAGTGTTAAGTCAGGTGCATGCATCATTATGTGTCTGTAGTCTTGATTGGGTCCATGGATGGATGATGAGTAATTGTTGGATGTGGATGATGAATATTTGTTGGATATGAGTGTTGAATAATGATTGTTGTGTATGCTCATCATGTTTGCCTATGTTCCTTGCTAATTCTGGTTATTTGGAATTCATATTGGTTCTTTTTATAATGAACTCACCCTTGCAATTTTGTATCGTATGTTTGATACCTGTGATGATCACAAACCTTGTTCGTGGGAGCAGAATGACAGTGGCAGGGTGCAGAGACTAAGATTCTGGTGAGGAGCCGCCGAGCTGACGTGATGACGTTGGCGTTATTTTGGGAGAGAGTTGTGTTTTGTAATCAACTCCTCCGTAGTTGGTTTTTAAGTTTTATTTTGTTGAGTTAAAGATGTAAAACTGAGATTTTAATTATATCTATGAACAAATTTAATTTTCGTTATGTGTATGACATGTACCGAATTATTGTTTCTTTGTAATTATGCATATTCACTTAAGTAATGGTGTGTTGTTGGATGAATTTATGTTGTGACAAAATCACTTCTATTTTCATAATAAAAAATTAAGGAAGTTCTTTTTATATATAAAAAAAATTGAAATCATCGAATATTAGAGTGTGGATACCGTAGCGACGAGGCAGGTCATTACACAAGGAACATGCCATAGTGAGTTTGCTATGTGCCCCCTAATCTAGGAACCTGATGGAAAGGATCCAAAAGTCCACTTCTAGTGACAACTCCCAAGGGTGGTTTGATGTAACTTTACTGGCTTCTAGAGATATCATCCTCTTAGGTAATACATTGTGGCGATAGGGACTATCAGCGATAATGCATCACCAAAAGAGAAAAATTCTAGATGAGGCTTCACTGTTATCAAGCGAATCGAAGACCCAACATAACTATAGATCGACCTCCACTCCTTATGGCTCACATAGACCCAGGTATGGGGCCTAATATCTCAATGTGTGTGCGAGGTGTAGGTGATATGTGTGCATAGAAAGAAATATTTCTAACTATGAAGGTAATCGATAGACAAACACACACCAAACACAACAACATAGCAAAGGTTATATACAAATATGTACAAAACAAAAGATAAAATGGAAAAGGGAACATAAATAAAGAAGTCATGATAATAACATTGCACACTGACTGAATGGCCTAACTCTCTAAGAGTCCCAAGTTGAGTTGCAAACTTTCGCAACCTACCCTTCGCCGGGAGGGCGAGGCGAGATAGAAAGTGTGTCTTCTCATGAAGAAAATACGTGGAGTCGCCACCAATGTTTATTAGAGGAATACATTAGGAAAACCAAAAAAGACGAAGGTCTACAAATTTTGAAAATAAGGGTTCGGGAGTTGTTTACGCACAGGGAAGGTATTAGCACCCCACACGCTCGTGACAATGGACGGTAGCCTTTAATAGAGTGTGCAAAACATGACTTCAAAATTGTGTATTTTCCCTTTTTTTATTATTTATTTTTGGGTCGACAAAGGTTTTGCCCTTGCTCTTACGTATCCTCAGGTGTGATGAGGAATTCAGACCTACGTAGTTCTTTAAGTCTGAAAGTTTATGTGTTACATTGAATTTATGCTTTTCGGAAGATTGATTTTAATTATGAACAAAAGTCATTTAAGGCGTTGGACCTTGAAACAATGTTTTAAACTTTGAAAAAAAAAAGCGAGGAGATTCGTTAAGGCGTTTGACCTTGAAACGACCTCAAGTGATGTTTGATGAAAAGCGGAGAGAATTGTTAAGGCGTTGGACCTTGAAACGATCTCAAGCGATATTTGATGAAATGAATAAGTTTATGAGTTGGTTTTATTTTGGTTTTGCTTATTAATCTTCAATCTTCTTTTTAAAGATAACTTGTGGCACTAATGATTGGTTAAAACTTACTTTACAAGAAGAAAATGAGATTATTGATGATTATAGAAGGCGATGAAGATGCATAAAACAAGAAAGAATACCTCTAAGGGCGCATAGATCATATTCAAATCCTTAAAACAAAAACTAATCGGATGACGAATGAAGAACGATGTAGAAGTCGATTACGGTCGCAATTCGGTAACGCCTCAACCTCGTTTTTCTCTTCTTTCTTCTTCCTCTCTCTGATTTCTCTCAATTTCTCTCAATGTTGGACCTTGGAACCCTTTACTTGGCCTCCCTCACACTTATTTATAGAAAAATATGGAATTAGGGGTCATGGCAGCTCGCTTGGGTAAGCTGGAGGCGAGCTGTTGCTTCAACCTGAAGTAACCTTGCTCGCCCAGGTAAGCTGGTTACTTCACCCCTAAGCTATTTGGGGGCCCAGGTGAGCCAGAGGTTAGTCTGGGTGAGCCAAGGTTCAGAAAACCCCCTGGAATGACCCTTTTGCCCCTCCCTTTTGGTATCTTTTGCATTCTTGATCAAAACATTGAATGGTCATCTGTTTCACACTGTAACTGGTGTTCAACACCGTAAGTTGACTAACAAGGATCAAAAGATCAACAAACGATAGTCCCCGGACGAAATTAGGGTATGACACATGCAATCTAGACAACTATTGAGACCTCAACAACAACAATATAATCCTTACTCCAACACCTATAATCCTAACTCGAGGTATGGTCCTGATCCACAACAGCAGCAGACACAACAAGAACAGCCATTCTGACAGCAACAATTCCAGCCCTCCACCAAAACATTCCAAGCTCTCCCATTCAGACAACAACAACAATTCTAGCAATCTACACTTACACTTGAATAATCGGTGCACAAAAAAAATTCTAGACCTTCCTTGGAGGAGCTAATGAAGAAAATGACAATCAGTAACATTCAATTCCAACAAAAATATGAGTGCCACCATCCAAGACCTACAGACTCATATTGGACAGTTAGCTACAATTGTCAACCAGTTGCAGCAACAAGGTTCTGGCAATATTCCTGCACAACCAATTCTAAATCCAAAGAGGAATGTGAGTGCATTTACCTTGAGAAGTGGCCAGGAGCTTCCAAATTCAATAGATGTTGGTGCCAAAATTGATGATATAGCCAACACAGATTCTACACCAAAACAAAGACCTCTACCTATTCTTTTTAGATCCATTCTTGTATAGAAAGTAAAGCTTGATTTTGATCTTCTTGAGACTTTTAGGAGGGTGGAAGTCAACATTCCTCTCTTGGATGCCATTAAACATATTCCAAAATATGCAAAATTCTTGAAGGATTTGTGCACCCATAAGAAGAAGCTAAAGGGAAATAAACCAATGAAGATGGGCAGAAACGTTTCTGCACTTATATAGAGCAAAACTATTGCTACCATTGCACCATCCACCTTGCCATAGAAGTGCAAAGATCCTGACACTTTTACTGTATGTTGCACCTTTGCAGATTGCACTTTTATAGATGCCATGCTCGACCTTGGAGCCTCAATTAATGTCATGCCCACATCAGTTAACAGAGCACTACATCTTGGTGATTTGAAACCTATTTGTGTTGTCATTCATCTAGCCAACAAAAGTGTTGCGCTTCCACTTGGAGTTATTGAAGATGTGCTAGTGTGAGTTAATAATCTGATTTCCCAATAGATTTTTACATTTTGGATATGGAGAATGAGTCTTCTAGCCATGGGTCCACATTGATCCTAGGGAGACCATTCTTGACGACAATGAAGACCAAAATTGATGTGCATGCAGGAACTTTTTTCCATGGAGTTTTGTGATGATGTTGTGCATTTCAACATTTTTAAGGCCCTGAGACATCCTACTAAGGAGCATTCTATTTTCCTTGTAGATGTCATTGATGGTGCAGTAGATAGTGTAGATATGTGAACATATTTACTTTCTGATTATTCTGACTTTCTTATTTTGATCTTGGTTCTTTTAATTGTGCCTGTGATGATACTGATGATTCTACTATTGTATGTAGTATTTGTGCAGAGATTTCCTCTGGAATTCACCCTGATTGTGTTACATGTGCAGATCCTGACTTTCCTATTTCCTTTACACTAGCAACCAACCTTTGATTGCCTTCCATCATCCAGCCACCCTCCTTGGTGTTGGATCGAGTGGCCTGAAACTTAACAGAAAGTAAAAGCGAAAATTAAATGCGCAATGGAAAGTAAAAGAGTAGGGAAGAAGGAGACAAACACACAAGAGTTTTTATACTAGTTTGGCAACATCCCGTGCCTACATCCAGTCCCCAAGCGACCTGCGGTCCTTGAGATTTCTTTCAACCTTGTAAAAATCCTTTTACAAGCAAAGATCCACAAGGGATGTACCCTCCCTTGTTCTCTTTGAAACCCTAGTGGATGTACCCTCCACTAGAACTGATCCACAAGAGATGTACCCTCTCTTGTTCTCAGTCAAACCCAAGTAGATGTACCCTCTACTTGTACCACAAAGGATGTACCCTCCAATGTGTTAAGACAAATATCTCAGGCGATTAAACCTTTGATACTTTGTGAATGGGGATACAAAAGAATTCTCAGGTGGTTAGTCCTTTGAACACTTTTGTATTAGGGAAAGGGAAGAATCAAAAGAATTCTCAGACTGCGTGGTTTTGAATTCTTTGACAAGGGAGAAGGGAGACACAAAAGAATTCAGGCAGTTAGTCATTTGTTCTTATGGAAAAGGGAGAAGAGAGACACAAAAATAATTCAAGCAGTTAGTCCTTGGCGAATTCTTTTTGGCAAAGGGAGAAGGGAATGAAAAAGATGAATAGCACAAGTTTTCAAGGTTTGGAAAACCAGAAAACTTCAGAAAACTTTTGGTACAAAGAAGAAGAAGAAGAAGTTCAAAGAGATTCAAGGCTTGTAAAAGATTGATTGAATAAGTGTAAAAGTATATTGAAAAGCAAATCAAAGCCTTGCTTTTATAGACTCTTCATGTCTAGCCAAGAGGACCATTTAGAAGAGTTATAACTTTTAGAAAAACTTAAAACCAATTTGAAAAAGTCAAAAACCATTTGAAGAGTTACATCTTTTGATTTTATTCAGAAACAATCACTGGTAATCGATTACCAAATCAGTGTAATCGATTACACAAAGCCTTTATGTGAAAGGATGTGACTCTTCACATTAGAATTTGAATTTCAACGTTCAAAGGCACTGGTAATTGATTACCAAAACATTGTAATCGATTACAGCTTTTTTGAAATCAATTGGAACATTGTAAATTCATTTAAAAACTTTTTCAAATTCATTTTGCTACTGGTAATCGATTACAACAATTTGGTAATCGATTAGCAGAGAGTAAAAACTCTTTGGTAAACATGTTTTGAGAAAAATCCATGTGCTACTTAGTTTTTTTAAAAAAACCTTTTCATACTTATCTTGATTAAGCCTTTTCTTGATTCTTGAATCTTAAGTCTTGAATCTTGATCTCTTGATTCTTGATTCTTGAATTCAACTTTCCTCTTGAATCTTGAAGTGTTCTTGATTCTATCTTGAACATCTTGAACTCATTCTTTGATTGACCATTGAGCTTTTTGTCATCACCTTTGTCATCATTTTTGTTATCATCAAAACATCTTTGAAATACTCTTGATTCATCATGAAGCTTTGCTTCTACACTTGGAGCTAAAACCACTACCTGAGAACCTTAAATATGCCTATTTAGATGATGCTCAAAAGCTCTCAGTCATCATATCCAATAGCCTTTCACCCGAGCATGTGAAGAAGTTGTTGTAGGTATTGAGAGGCCACAAAAAAGCCATTGGGTGGACACTTGCTGACCTTCCTAGAATAAATCCTTCCATATGTATGCATCAGATACTCTTGGAGGAAGATTTTAGGTCTATAAGGCAGCCATAGAAGAGGATAAATCTCACCATTCTTGATATGGTGAAGAAGGAGGTGATGAAGCTACTAGTTGCAGGGATCATTTGTCCTATTCAAGATAGCGCTAGGGTTTCACTTGTCCAAGTGGTCCCTAAGAAGTCAGACATCACTGTTGTGAGGAACTAGGATAATGAGTTGATTCCGACTATAGTGGCCAACAGCTGGTAAGATTGCATTGACTATAGGATACTTAATCATGCAACTCGCAAGGACCATTTCCCTCTCCTATTCACTGAGCAGGTTCTGGAGAGGTTGGCAGGTAAATCACGTTATTGCTTTCTTGATGGTTTTTTAAGTTACATGTAGATTCATATTGCACCGGAGGACCAACGTTATTACTTTCTGATGAGCATTTCATGCACTTGCATTTATTACATGTTACACCTTGGTTTGCTGACATTGTGAATTTCATTGTTGCATCTATTGTCCCACCTCATGCATCTAGGTCTCAAATAGACAGACAAACTTAAGACTAATGCAAAATATTATCTGTGGCATGATCCTTATTTGTGGAGGTTTGGTAGTGACCAAGTGATCCGCAGGTGTGTGCCAGATCATGAGATTCAATCTATTTTTTAGTTTTGTCAAGGCACACTTATCGACAGTCATTCTGGTCCTCAGCGGACCGCTAGGACACTATGAGCATCTCTTTTTATAAATCCTACGACAACAATTGGTACGCTTGCCAAAAGTCTAACAAGTTTCTCGTGTCATTGCTGGGGACTTGAGTCACCCAGTTAGATAAACTGATATGGGCATGACATTAATTGAGACTCTAAGGTCGAGCATGGCATCTGTAAAAGTGAAATCTCCAATGGTGCAACGGACAGTAAAAGTGTCAGGATCTTTGCACTTCTATGGCAAGGTGGATGGTGCAATGGTAGCAACAGTTTTGTTCTGTATAAGTGTAGAAACATTTCTGCCCATCTTCACTGGCTTATTTTCCTTTAGCTTCTTCTCACGGGTGAACAAATCCTTCAAGAATTTAGCATATTTTGGAATCTGTTTAATGGCATCCAAGAGAGGAATGTTGACTTCCACCCTCTTAAAAGTCTCAAGAAGATCAAAATCAAGCTCTACTTTCTTTGCAAGAATGGATCTAGATGGAACAGGTGATCCGCAGGTGTGTGCCAGATCATGAGATTCAATCTATTCTTTAGTTTTGTCAAGTCACACTTACCGACGGTCATTTTGGTCCTCAGCGGACCGCTAGGACACTGTGGGTTCTATTGGCCAACCATTTTTAAAGATACTCATTATTTTTCCACCTTTTGTGAGCATCTCTTTTTATAAATCCTGTGATGACAATTGGTACGCTTGCCAAAAGTCTAACAAGTTTCTCACGTCATTGTCGGGGACTTGAGTCACATCACCTACTTAGTTCTTTCAGATTTAAATTTTCAATTAGATAGACTATTTTCCTTGATTTTGTAAAATTATTTCTTTTATTTTGATTTTGTATAAATTCTCTCTTGTTATATTTTATTTTCACTAAACATGGTGCTTACAGGTTATTGTAGTGTGTTCTTTTTTCTTTATGCAAGGTAAATTTCCTACATATAAATCTCTATTTGATATGAAAATTACAAAAACTGAAAGGAAAAATAGAAAGAAAAAGAAAAACCACTAGGTGAATCTTCTTCTATTGATTCTCCTTCAACTGAAAAGCCACTTATAATTGATAACATGGATGATTGAGGAGGAGAAGGAAATAGACCACCACGGAGGACTCTTGGTGACTATGCTTGTCAACAAGGACAAGCATTATGACAACATAGTCATTCCTCCTTTCAGCAACAAGGTTGTGGAATTCAAGCCAACACTACTCAGTCTGATTGGCTCACACCCCTTTGCCGGAATGGATCATGAGGATCCATACACACATTTGTCTACCTTCATGGAGTTGTGCAGTACCATGGGAGCTTCCGAAAAAAATGTTGAAGCTGTCTAGCTCAGAGCTTTCCCATTGTCCTAGGCAGGTAAGGCAAATACATGGCTCTAATCACATCCAAACAAAAGCCTCAACACTTGGGAAGAGGTGGATGGAAAATTCATTGCAAGGTTCTTTCCTCTGTCTAGATTCATCAATTCAAAATCAGCCATTGCTACTTTTTCCCAAGGGTCTAATAAACCTCTCTTGAAACATGGGAGAGATTCAAAGCTTTGTTGTGGAGGTTCCCAAACCATAATTTTGATGATGCTGCACAACTACATATTTTCTATAGTGGTTTGAAACCTCAAAAAAATATGATTCTTGATGCCTCAGCTAGAGGTACTATAATGTCTAAGAGCTCGAAGGAAGCAACTGTAATCATTTACTCCATGGAAACTAGTGATTATCAGAGTCACCATGATAGAGCTCCGATTCAAAGAAATGGTATAATGGAGTTGATACTCTAAATGCAATTTTGGCTCAGAACAAACTCTTGACTCAACAAATAGAGGCCTTAACCAAGCAGATAGGTTAACTCCCTCAACAATATGAATAAGGTGGATCACAAAAAACACACCAAGCTCATCAAGTTCAACAAGTTCTAAGATGTGACTTCTGTGGTGGTCACCATCAGAATGGCCACTATTCAGCATTGTTAATAGGAAGAGGAGGCCCATTATATATAGAATCAAGCAAGACCTCAATAGAACTTCCAAGGAAACTATCAAGGCTACAGAGGTGGCTCATGTTCAAATTAGCCTTATGGCTGGAGACCACAAAATAATAATGCATATTCTGGTCCCACTAACACTTTTTTCTAGGACATTCTAACAAATCTTATGTAGGTTCTTCAAATAGAGCTCCACAACAACCACAAGCTTAGCCATTTTAGCTTTCAAGATGCTAGGTTGACCTTGTGCGATGTTTTTGATGAAGGTCCCATTAATGGAACTTAATGGCTAGCCCTATTTCGCTAGATGTTAGGAATATCATTAATAGTATATTTTTGAATGAGGATACGGTTAATGTTGTGATATGGGATGCCCCCCAAATGGCGTTTACTCCACTAAATCCACATACCAGTGGCTCACTCAAACCACCTTCGCCAATGGAAACCCAACTTCGCAAGACTCCTAGATATGGTCTCTGCATCTCTCTGAACATATCAAACACTTTTTATGGCTCACCGATCACAAAAAGTCTCCCCACTAAAAGTTTTTGTCTTTACAGACATTATTTCTAGCTGCTTGTGTAGTAAGTGGTCTATCTCATGAAGAAACTATTCTTCATCTCTTGAAAGATTTGTTAGAAAATGGATGATCCACACATCTCTTGAGGTTTTGATGAAAAAATATATATAAATTTGTGTTAACCATTTTATTGTATGTAAGTTAACAAGTTTAAGGACAAGAAGCAACACAAGATAAGACTTATCCATGAATGAATACCTCGTCCAATCCATCCAAACATCAATTTGAATAAACATATTTACTTGAATAAATTGGTTTATGCCATATTATATGATTCTATTAAAAGGATCATATACATGAATCCATCTTATATTTCCTTTTATATGTTGAATGATTTATGTTGAGTTATGAATGACAGTTTTAGAAAATTCTGATCAAGTATCTAACAAAGACGCGTAATATCTGTTTCTGTTGGGAAACATGATCAAGATCAACAATGGTCATATTATTCAATGTTGAAGATCCTCTCCACAACAATGAGCCTCTCGGTATAAGGAGGATATCAAGGACTTGAAGAAAATTGACAAACAAGTACAAAAAAGAGAAGAGTCGAGCATCAAGAAAAGAAAGAAAAATAATATTTGTAGAGAGAAACACTGGGCTTAAAGTTTATTCATTGTATTATACAAAGATTTGTTGTGAGATTAAGAACTTCATTGTAAGTGCACTACTTGAGTGTTGAAAAGAATCTCTGATTCTAAACCAAACTTCTATTATGAAAAGCCAGGAGTAGCTTAGTGACTAAATCATACTTGGGTGTTTAGGAGGAGTCTAAGGGTTATGCCAATAGTGGCCTTGAGAATACTTGTAGGCTAGAAGTGGAAAAAAAGAATACTAGTTGTAATCAAATTTGATTAGTGGAACCCTTTACTGGTTGGTAAAGGAGAACTGGACGTAGCTCAGGTTGAGTTAATTAGTATAAAACTAAGTATTTTAATGCTCCTCTTTAGCTTGTCATGGTATTTTCAAAGTCAATTATTGACACATTCTTGCACACAAGCCTTTTCGCTAAAGATACATTTTATATATAACTGGATGATAGTCCACTTGAGATTAAGAAAAATTGATTCAGTCACTAGATGAGAATCCCTACAAACTGTTTTGTTTATTAAAAGTTAGATGTCTCTTTCCATGCATCTGACTTGGATAGTTCTGAATGGCTTTGTCATTTAGCAAAGAGAACTCAAGGCATTCTAGTTTCAATAGCTTGTTGGAACATTTGGAAGGCTCGTGATTCTGATGTTTTCCAAGATCGTCCCATCAACACAACTTCAGTGGTGGCTCAAGTCCATAACATCCTTAACTAGGTCATCAAGAACTATGCAACAACTATCTCTATGCGTCATACAAGGAAGGTTGCCTGGTCGCGCCCTCCTATGGGAAATGCCAAAATCAACCCAGATGGTAACTAATTCAGCAACCCTGGTCCTAGTGGGTTTGGTGGTTTATTCATGATTCAGATGGGAATTTGATCCATGGCTTCCCATGCTCTTGTAGTTTCTCCTCTAGCACTTGTGCTAAGCTTCATGGTATTTATAATGGTCTTTAGTTGGCTTGGTCACTTGGTTTGTGCGATGTTGTGTGTGAATCTAACTCCCAGCTAGTGCTCTATTTGATTGTGCAAGGGGTTTAGCAATGACATTCATATGCCCCTCTAATTGCAAAAATTCAAAGCTTCAAATCATATGCATGGAGCTTGACTCTCATACTCATCAAGAAGTCAACACAGTGTGAAAGCAATGACTTCCAAGATTATATTGATGATGCCAAAGAATCAACAGTTAAGCAAGTTCCAAAGAATCAGGAGTCAAAAAGCTTCAAGAATCAAGTTACAAAGAATCAAGATTCAAGAATAATCAAGTTTCAAAAATCAAGATTCAAGAATAATCAAGATCAAGATTCAAGACTCAAGATTCAAGAATCAAGAAAAGACTCAATCAAGATAAATACTAAAAAAGTTTTTCAAAACATTGAGTAGCACAAGAATTTTTCACAAAATCTTTTACCAGAGAGTTTTACTCTCTGCTAATCGATTACCAGAAGGGAGTAATCGATTACCAGTAGCCAACATTGTTTTCAAAACTGATTTACAAAGCTGTAATCGATTACCATAATCATGTAATCCATTACCAATGTTTTAAAATGTTATATTTCAAATTTCAAGAGTCACAACTAGTGATAAAACATTTTCAAATCATTTTAAACTTGTGTAATCGATTACACAATACTTGTAATCGATTACCAGACTTTCTAAACATTTTGATTTTCAAAATTTAAACATGAAGAGTCACATCTATTGATGTGTAATCGATTACACCATGATGGTAATTGATTACCAATGACTAATTTCGAAAAATAAATTTCCAAAAGACACAATTCTTAAAGTGACTTGTTTCTGAAGATTTTTTTTCAAAAGTCACAACTTTTTGAATGACTAGTTTTCAAAAGAGTCACAATTTTTAAAAGGGTGACTAGTTTTAAAGAAATTGCCAAGAGTCACAAACTTTAACCTGAGTCATCAAATGATTATGAATATGTGACCATGACATGAATTTCAATAACGTGTTTTTTTTTACAGAACTTTTTGATTCATTTCACTTCATCTTTCTAAAAGTTTTTGTTCAATACTTTCTCTTTCAAGAAAAGTTCATTGACCAAAAACTTGTGCTATTCTTTTTTCATTCACTTCTTCCTCTTGCCAAAAGAATCGAAGGACTAACCGCCTGAGTTCTTTTGTGTCTCCCTTCTCCCTCTTCCAAGAGATTTCAAAGGACTAACCACCTAAGAATACTTTTGATTCTTCCCTTCCCCTTAAACAAAAGATTTCAAATGACTAACCACCTGAGATATCTTTTGTTTTCCCTTACAAAGATTCGAAAGACTAATTTCCTGAGTATTCTTTGTCCTAACACATTGGAGGGTACATCCTTTGTGGCACAAGTAGAGGGTACATCTACTTGGGTTGTTATACTAAGAACAAGAGAGGGTACATCTCTTGTGGATCAGTTCAAGTGGAGGGTACATCCACTTGGTTGTTCAAAGAGAACAAGGGAGGGTACCTCCCTTGTGGATCTTTGGCTTGTAAAGGCAAAATAATTGGAGTCGGCAAAATAGGTACAAGTTCCTCTACTCCTATAGAAAATGTGCTACTTGTAGAAGGTTTAAAACATAGCCTATTAAGTGTTAGTCAATTATGTGATAGAGGATATAAAGTATCTTTTGATTCTGAGAAATGTGTTATCAAGCATGAACATGACAAAGATATTGAGCATATAGGTTTCATAGAAAATAATGTTTACATGATTGATTTGAAACAAAAGTCTGAAAATGATAAATGCTTTCTAAGTAAAGATAATGATCCTTTGTTATGGCATAAGAGAATTGCTCACATTAACATAGATCATCTAAATAGATCAATCTCAAAAGACCTAGTTGTTGGTTTACCAAAATTAAAATTTGAAAAGGATAAATTATGTGATGCATGTCAAAAAGGTAAACAAACAAAAGCATCTTTTAAATCTAAAAACATTGTCCCTACCACGCATCCATTACAATTATTGCATATAGATCTGTTTGAACCCTCCAGGGTCATGAGTTTTGGTGGTAGTTACTATGCCTTAGTAATTGTTGATGATTATTCTAGATATACTTGGACTTTATTTCTTACTCACAAAAATGATGCATTTCATGCATTTATAAGACTTGCAAAAGTCATCCAAAACAAGAAAAATCTCAAAATTATCTCCATTAGAAGTGATCATGGAGGTGAATTTGAAAACAATGATTTTGAAATGTTTTGTGATGAATATGGCATAGAACACAACTTTTCTGCACCTAGGACACCCCAACAAAACGGTGTAGTAGAAAGGAAAAATAGATCTTTAGAAGAAATCGCTAAAACCCTTTTAAATGACACTCCACTTCCAAAATATTTTTGGGCAGAAGCTATCAACACCGCATGTTATATTATGAATAGAGCCTTAATAAGACTCATTCTTAAGAAAACTCCATATGAACTATTTAACAATAGAAAACCAAACATTGCTCACTTACATGTTTTTGGATGTAAATGTTTTGTCCTAAACAATGGTAAAGAAAGTCTAGGTAAATTTGATGCT
This sequence comes from Glycine soja, assembly GCF_004193775.1. Lineage (NCBI taxonomy): Eukaryota > Viridiplantae > Streptophyta > Magnoliopsida > Fabales > Fabaceae > Glycine > Glycine soja. The sequence continues at coordinate 27,188,698 of NC_041009.1, read as the reverse complement.
AAGGAGGATGAGGGCATCTTCCTTGGTTTTTCCCTACATATAAAAGCCTTTAGGATATACAACAAAAGAACCATGACAATTGAGGAATCAATACATGTTACTTTTGATGAAACTAATATTACTTCTCCGAGAAAGGAGTTTCTTGATGATATTGCAAATTCTTTGGAATATATGCACAATCAAGAAAGGAATCTAAAAAGGAAGAGAAATGAAGAAAACAAGGATGTTCAAGATGACATAGCCCAAGAAAATGATAATCTTCCCAAAGAATGGAAAACTTCAAGAAATCATCCTCTTGACAACATCATCGGAGATATCTCAAAAGGGGTAACAACTAGACGCTCTCTTAAAGATTTATGCAATAACATGGCATTTGTTTCTATGGTAGAACCTAAAAACTTTAAAGAAGCCATAATAGATGATCAATGGATAGTTGCTATGCAAGAAGAGTTAAATCAATTTGAGAGAAATAATGTTTGGGAACTAGTTGAGAAACCACATAACTACCCCATTATAGGAACTAAGTGGGTATTAAGAAATAAACTAGATTAAAATGGTATAGTAATTAGAAATAAAGCAAGACTAGTTGCAAAAAGGTACAACCAAGAAGAAGGGATAGACTATGAAGAAACCTTTGCACCCGTAGCTAGATTAGAAGCCATTAGGATGCTTTTAGCTTATGCATCTATTATGAACTTTAAACTATATCAAATGGATGTCAAGAGTGCCTTCTTAAATGGTCTAATCCAAGAGGAAGTATATGTAGAACAACCTCCTGGGTTTGAAGACTCACAAAAATTATATCATGTCTATAGGTTAAAGAAAGCACTTTATGGGTTAAAACAAGCACCTAGGACTTGGTATGAAAGATTAAGTAAATTCTTATTAGAAAAAAAATTCATTCGAGGAAAGGTAGATATCACCTTATTCATAAAGAAGAAGGATAATGATATCTTATTGGTACAAATTTATGTTGATGATATAATCTTTTGATCTACTAATGAATCTTTGTGCAAGGAATTTTCTGTTGACATGCAAAGTGAGTTTGAGATGTCCATGATGGGTGAGTTAAACTACTTTCTTGGACTACAAATCAAACAAACAAATGATCAGATCTTTGTCAACCAAGCAAAATATAACAAGGAACTCATAAGAAACTCGGAATGGAGAACTCAAAACACTTGGTTACTTCTATGAACACTGGTTGCTACCTTGATAAAGATGAGTCCGGTCATCCCATTGATGAAAAGCAATATAGAGTTATGATTGGATCTCTACTTTACTTATCTGCAAGTAGGCCAGATATTATGTTTAGTGTGTGCATGTGTGCAAGATTTCAATCAAATCCAAAGTTTTCACATTTAACTACAGTAAAAAAGATCATAAGATATCTCTTAAGAACAGTTAACTTAGGATTATGGTATCCAAAAAATTCTTTATGCAATTTTGTAGGATACTCAAATTCAGATTTTGCTGGATCCAAAACAGATAGGAAGAGCACTAGTGGCACATGTCAATTCATAGGATTTGCTCTTGTCTATTGGCACAACAAGAAGCAAAATAGTGTAGCATTATCCACTGCCGAAGCAGAATACATCTCTGCTGGTAGTTGTTGTGCACAAATTCTGTGGATGAAACAACAACTATCTGATTATGGGATTGTATTAGACCATATTTCCATAAAATGTGACAACAAAAGCGCCATAAATATATCTAAGAACCCAGTTCTCCACTCTAGAACCAAGCACATAGAAATTAGGCATCATTTTCTTAGAGATCATGTCCTAAAAGGTGACTGTGTTCTAGAATTTGTAGATACCAAAAATCAACTCGCAGATATCTTCACAAAGCCACTACCCAAAGATTCCTTCTACACCATTAGAAGAGAATTATGACTTCTAGATGCCAGTGATTTAGACAAATGATTTGTTTTATATGATGACTTATGACTTTTTTAATACATATGCTTTTATTATGTTTTGTGAATGATTTATGACATTATGTTATTTATTGTCTGAACATAGGATATGTGTTAAGTATTTGGTACTTAGTTAATTATGACTGAAGTTGATGTATTTATGTATTTTGCACTTAGATGTTTATGTTTTATGCTTAGACTTGGTTATTTTGACGATATATGACCGAGTGGTATATATATTCAATTCGGTTTTATTAAAATTATGCTTTATGTATGTTTTAGAATCATTTATGATTGTTTTACAAATTATGCTTTGTGTATGTTTTAAATTATTCATGTTTTATGCACTTTGGCCTTTTTTTGATGTTGCCAAAGGGGGAGAGAAAATGGGTATTTTAGAAATCAAGATATTATATTTTCAAAGCTTTAAAATTAAGCATAAATTCAAAAAGAAAGGGGGAGAAAGAGATGAGTCAATGGTAGAACAAAACTTGTGTGTATTCTCTTGATTTCAGGATTGTCATCATCAAAAGGAGGAGATTGTGGAAGCAATGACTTCCAAGATTATTTTGATTACGCCAAAGAATCAAGAGTTAAGCAAGTTCCAAAGAATCAGGAGCCAAAAAGCTTCAAGAATCAAGTTTCAAAGAATCAAGATTCAACAATAATCAAGTTTCAAGATTCCATCAAGTTTCAAAAATCAAAATTCAAGAATAATCAAGATCAAGATTCAAGACTCAAGATTCAAGAATCAAGAGAAGACTCAATCAAGATAAGTACTATAAACTTTTTTCAAAACATTGAGTAGCACAAGAATTTTTCACAAAATCTTTTACCAGAGAGTTTTTTTCTCTGGTAATCGATTACTAGAAAGGTAGTAATCGATTACCAGTAGCCAACATTGTTTTCAAAACTGATTTACAAAGTTGTAATCGATTACCATAATCATGTAATCGATTACCAATGTTTTAAAATGTTAGATTTCAAATTTCAAGAGTCACAACTAGTGATAAGACATTTTCAAATCATTTTAAACTTGTATAATCGATTACACAATACTTGTAATCGATTACCAGAGTTTCTAAACGTTTTGATTTTCAAAATTTAAACATGAAGAGTCACATTTGTTGATTTGTAATCGATTACACCTTAATGGTAATGGATTACCAGTGACTGATTTGGAAAAATAAATTTCCAAAAGTCACAATTCTTAAAGTGACTTGTTTCTGAAGATTTTTTTCAAAAGTCACAACTTTTTAAATGACTAGTTTTCAAAAGAGTCACAATTTTTAAAAGGGTGACTAGTTTTAAAGAAATTGCCAAGAGTCACAAACTTTAACCTAAGTCATCAAATGATTATAAATATGTGACCATGGCATGAATTTCAATAACGTGTTTTTTTACAGAACTTTCTAATTCATTTCACTTCATCTTTCTAAAAGTTTTTGTTCAATACTTTCTCTTTCAAGAAAAGTTCATTGACCAAAAACTTGTGCTATTCTTTTTTCATTCACTTCTTCCTCTTGCCAAAAGAATCGAAGGACTAATCGCATAAGTTCTTTTGTGTCTCCCTTCTCCCTCTTCCAAGAGAATTCAAAGGACTAACCGCCTAAGAATTCTTTTGATTCTTCCCTTCCCCTTAAACAAAAGATTTCAAAGGACTAACCGCCTGAGATATCTTTTGTTTCCCCTTACAAAGATTCAAAGGACTAACTGCCTGAGAATTCTTTGTCCAAACACATTGGAGGGTACATCCTTTGTGGCACAAGTAGAGGGTACATCTACTTGGGTTGTTATACTGAGAACAAGAGAGGGTACATCTCTTGTGGATCAGTTCAAGTGGAGGGTACATCCACTTGGTTTTTCAAAGAGAACAAGGGAGGGTACATCCCTTGTGGATCTTTGGCTTGTAAAGGATTTTACAAGGTTGAAAGAAATCTCAAGAACCGTTGGTTGCTTGGGGACTGGATGTAGGCACGGGTTGTTGCCAAACCAGTATAAATCTTGTGTTTGTCTTCTTCTTCCCTACACTCTTTAATTTCCACTGTGTACTTTTAATTGCCACTTCTACTTTTGGTTAAGTGTGTGTTTCTGGTCTTTAGTTTCTTAACATAGTAGTAAAAGCCTAGTTGAATCTAGTAACGTTAAGAAGGATAATTTTTTAATTAGTCAAGTCGCATTAATAATTAATTCAGCCCCCTCGTCTTAATTATTCTGAGGCCACTTGATCCAACACACAGTTGCAGGTATTCTGGCAAAGTGAGGTACAATTGATTCTAATCCTTTGGTGACTCACATCAACCCTTTAACGTTTGTTCAAGCTAGTCTTGCAACTGATGCTTTAGGCACTCTTTTTCTCCGTTGTAATTATTCTTTTTGTTTCCCCTCAACATAAAAAAATCAACAAATACCCAATAGAAGGAAATTATGAAATCTATCATTTTTTTCCATTGCACTATTTCAAAGCATCAAAGCTACTCTTGCTAGTATTCAAATCTAAAACAAAATTAAATAACACCAAGATAGGAATTTGCAAGTTCCAAATGAAATAGAAAGGGCTCTAGGAGCCCAAAAAATGAAGGGTAACCTCTTAAGCTCATAAAAAGACAAAAAGAACATAAAACTCCCTATTACCTCAATGCAAAATCCAAATAGCAAATTGATAGTAGAAGAATGGAACTTTTGTTCAAGATAGGGGGAGCAACATGGTGAACAACTGTTAATACTTTTGGCAAGCCTACCAATTGTCATTGTAGGTTTCAAATAAAGGTTATCAGTTTAATAGTTATGTACAAATTCAATCGAATGACATTTGGTTTTGTTTTAACTAACTAAAGATAACTGAAAGTAAAAGAATAGTGAAAATAACGAATTTATAGAAATAACGGAAATAATGGAATTAACAGAATAATGAAATACGAAATTTAGTGCATCGGAAATATGGAAATTGCAAAAAAAATTTAAATTAATTCAAGAAAACCAAAGGATTGGATGTAATCTTTGTATCCTTATGTATCGCTTTTGATATTGTATATGTATTAACATTTTCTATTCATTATTGGTAATTTCATTCTACTCATAATGCTTGATTCTATTTGATCACTAGTGCCATGAAATTGGATTCTAAGTGCGACTAGAAAGTAATCTTAGATTTTGAACCGAATGATTTTACTCTTTATGTTACATTGTTAGGAATAGAGCATTACATTTTGATTGCAAAAAGCACGAGAATATAATTGTAATGATGTGATATTTATTGCATGTGTGAGGGATCAATATTTAGTAAATATTCTTAGGTGCCAAGTGCAAGGAATTGACTTGGGATAACTATGTGCGCATCATCAGTAATGTTAGAAAATGATCTATACATGTTAATCATATTAGGCTACTAAGGGTATGAACGATGAAATCCAATCATGGGTTTTCTTGAATTAATTTAAATGGTTTTCATAATTTCTGTATTTTTGACACACTAAATTCCGTATTCCGTTATTTTCATTCTTTCCACAAATTCATTATTTTCACTATTCTTTTACTTTCAGTTATCTTTAGTTAGTTAAAACAAAACCAAATGACATTCGATTGAATTTTTACATAACCACTAAACTGATAACGTTTATCCGAATGAATTAAGTAACTCAAGTCCCTGTGGAGACGAACTCTTTTATAAATTTGATACCTACAATGACAATTGGTATGCTTGCCAAATGTCTTGACAAGTTTCTGGCGCCGTTGTTGGGGACTCAAGTCATCCACTTAGTTCTTTAGTATTTAAACTTTCAGTTTGATAGGTCAAATTCCTTTGTAAATTTCTTTTAAATTTTGTATAAATTTCCTTTCTCCTATTTTTTCTTACCTTTGTACCTATTGATTTCATTTTAAAATTTTTGTATAAATTTTCTCTTACTTTTATTTTTCACTAACCTTGGTGCTTATGAGTTATTGTAGTGTCTTCTTTTTTCCTTTAAGCAGGGTAAAGCGCCAGCGAATTCAATGTCGTTTGATCCAGAAATTACCAAGATGGAAAGGAAGAAAAATAAACAAGAAACCACTAAAACATTGGGTAAGTCTTCTTCTTCTAATTATCTCTCAACTGATAAGCCACTTGTAGAAAATAACATGGCTGAAAGAGGAGAAGGAAGTAGACCACCAAGAAGGACTCTGGGTGACTATGCTTATCAATAAGGCCCAAAACATTACAATAGCATAGTCATTCCTCCTTTCAGCAATAAGGTCGTAGAATTAAAGCCAGCACTGTTGAGTCTAATTAGCTCACACCCTTTTGCTGGAATGGATCATAAGGATCCATGCACACATTTGTCTACCTTCATGGAACTATGCAGTACTATGGGAGCTTCTGACAAATATGTTGAAGCTGTCTACCTCAGAGCTTTTCCATTTTCACTAGCAGGTAAGGCAAAAACATGGCTCCAATCACATCCAAATAAAAGCCTTAACACTTGGGAAGAGGTGGAGAAGAAATTCATAGGGAGGTTATTTCCTACTTCAAGATTTATCAGTGCAAAATCCGCCATCATGACTTTCTCCCAAGGCTCTGACGAACCTCTATGTGAGACATGGGAGAGATTTAAAGCTTTGTTGCGAACATGCCTAAACCATAACCTTGATGATGCTGCACAGCTACATATCTACTATAGTGGTTTGAGACCTCAAACCAAGATGATCCTTGATGCCCTAGCTGGAGGCACTATGATGTCTAAGAGTCTGGAAGAAGCTATTGTAATCATTGACTCCATAGCAGCCAGTGATTATCAAAGTCATCATGAAAGAGCTCCGACTCAAAGAAAAGGTATAATGGAATTGGACACTCAAAATGAAATTCTAGCACAAAACAAACTCTTGACGCAACAAATTGAGGCATTAACAAAACAGATAAGCCAACTTCCTTAGCAATATCACCAAGGTGGATCATAGAAAACACAACAAGCTCACTAAGTTCAACAAATTTTGAGATGTGATTTTAGTTGAGGTAACCATCAGAATGGCCACTGTTCAGCACCTAGTGATGGACAACAAGAAGAGGAGGCCTATTATCTATAGAACTAAGCTTGACCTCAACAAAACTTTCAAGGAAGCTACCAAGGCTATAGGGGTGGCTCAGGTTCAAATCAGCCTTATTGATGAAGACCATATAATAATGCATACTCTAGTCCAAATAACACTTCTTTTTCAAGTCCTTCTAATAACTCTTATGAAGGTTCTTCAAATAAGGGTCCACAGCAACAACAAGCTCAGCCAAACAGATTGTCCAAGATGGAAGATACTTTAAACCAGTTTATGCAGGTATCCATCTCAAACCAAAAGAACACTGACACTTCTATTAAAAATCTAGAGGTTCAAGTGGGACAACTAGGGAAACAAATGTCTGAGCACGGAAGTGGTTCCTTCTCAGCAACCACAGAGGTCAACCCAAGAGAATAGTGTAAGGCAGTTACTACTAGGAGGTGGATAGTTGTTGGTTTGAAGGATGGAAGTGAGTTTAGTGAGAACAAGACAAATGAAGGAGTTGAGAAAATAAGTGAGGAAAAAGAAGTAGCTGAAAAAGAGCAAATAAATGAATTATTAGCTAAAGAGAAGGAAGTAGAGAAGCATAAATTGCCAGCATCCAACAAAGGAAAAGTTGTACTTGATCATCCACCAATTCAACATCTTCCTTATCCAAACGCACCATCAAAAAAGGATAAGGAAAAGCAGTACTCACGTTTTTTAGATATCTTTAAAAAATTGCAGATTAACATTCCTTTTTCAAAAGCATTAGAACAATTGCCAACATATGCCAAATTCATGAAAGAATTGCTTATAAAGAAAAGGATAATCATGGATGATGAAATAGTAGAGCTGGAAGCAGGATGCAGTGCAATCATCCAAAAATCCATTCCGAAAAAATCATGAGATCCCGGTAGTTTCACAATTCATGTGACTATTGGGAAATTATCAGTGGGCAAGGAACTTCTTGATTTAGAGCATCAACCTCATGCCCTTATCCATGATCAAACGCATCGGAGAAGCTGAAATTAGACCCACAAGGAGAAGGATGTGGGATGCAAATCGGGCATTAGATTTTGAAATAATGTGTGATGCAAGTGATTATGTAGTCGGAACAGTTCTGGGTCAAAGAAAAAATAAAATTTTTCATGTCATACACTATGCAAGAAAGGTTTTAAATGAAGCTCAAATAAATTATGCCACAACTGTGAAAGAATTGCTTGCAATAGTATATGCTTTGGAAAAGTTTAGTTCTGAAAGAACTATGTAGGTTTTATTTCCTAATCGCAATTGAGGATACGTAGGAGCGAGGGAAACACCCTTGTCGACCACAAAAAGATAAAAAATACAAAAGGTCCATAAAAAACATAAAAACATAAAAAAGGGAAAATAAAACAAATTGAAGACATGATATTGCACATTTGATAAAAGGTTGTTGTCCTTTGTGACGGATGCGTGGGGTACTAATACCTTCCCCGTGCGTTAAAACAACTCCTGAACCTTTCACACTTAAAGTTCGTAGACCACACGTTTCAATTTTTCTGACGTTTTCCTCGAATAAACGTTGGTGGTGACTCCGCGCGCCTTCCTCCCTTGGAAGACGCATCCATGAGCCTCGCGTCGCCCTCCTGCCGAAGTGTAGGTTGCGACAGTCGGCGACTCCACTGGGGACTATTTTAAGAGAGTTAGGCTGTAACATCCTAGAAATTTCTACCCGGAGTTTTCGGAAACGATGTATTTTGAATGATTATATATATAAGTATTATTCAGTGTATATGCATATATATGTTCTTGGTAGAAATAGGAGTAGTGGGGGCAAGATACGCGGGTTAGGCTAATTAAGGAAGAGAAATCCATAACTGGGAGGTTATGGGTTAATTCTTAAGTAATTAGTCTAAAAATCATCGTTTTGCGTGCGACTTAAAATTTAACGAAACCAACCTCTGAACCACGCTCGGGGTTCTATTCTAAGCATTTTGATATATATATTGCTTGCTTTCGAAAACTGGCCCCGACGGACGCAGAGAAACGCGACGAACTGGAACCAGAGAAACGGCACGAAAATCGAGGCATGATTTTAGCGTTTCAAAGGTCAGATTTTCCCCACTTTTGTGGCTGAGTATGGGTCACAGTCAAAAGGGAAAGTGGGCCCTTTTTGCTCCACTCAAATGGAGACATGTGGCATTGCTTAAATAAAATAATAGAAAAAGAGAAAACCCTTTATTTAAAACCAAAAAGCTTTTCTCTCTCCTCACTCGGCCAAAGCAGAAAAATTCAGAAGCTCTCCCTCTTCCTCACATTGCTTTTTCCTTCTCCTCCATTCTCCATTGAAACCCCAACAAAGCTCCAACCTTTGGCCATCATTTCTGCCCCAAATCGTGAAAGGAGGGCGTTTTTGGAGTCGTGAAGTGCGTGGCTACGAGTGGGACGTCGAAATTTCAGGTTTGGGTGGACTTCTTTCTCCTTTAATTTTCGTGGGTATGGGGTTTGGGGAGAGATGATGGGTAGTCCTTCTAGGTTTCTGCTGTGTGATGATTATTTGTGAAGACTTTTGTTGAAAGCTTGTTGAAATTGCCATGTTTGGATGAGTTAGACATACCCATTCTGTTTTAGGGTTTTTGTGATGATGTTTGTGATGTTTATATGCTGAAATTGCTTATCGAAAACTATTAGAGATGAATGGTAGAGTTAACCTAGGGTTAGAAAGTGAGAATGTGATGTTATGAGTGGAAAAAGAGTGAGGCTTTGAGAGTTGGAAGGTTAAGTCTGAATTCTGTGGTAAATGGAGGTTAAAGTGAGTTAATCCTAGCTTGAAATGTCATTTAGGACTTATGAGAAAGCTTGGACTGTGCTAGAGAGAAAAACAAAATGACCAAAGTGAACAAAGAGCCACTTTGTGCAGATTTCGAAAATCACACTTCCTCTCATCCAATCTTGCCCAAATCAATTCCTACAAGTCCCAAATCATGTATCAATCATGTCTAACCCAAAATCAAGCTTTACAGCACAGCAACACAGAATCTAGGTGTCCAACACCCCTCAATTCAATGGGTTTTCTAGGTTTGAAAAGTGAAATTTAGAATGAGGTAAATTTGAAGCAAACTCTCACCTCACACCAGTCCATAACATCTATTTAGACTTGTTCAAACTGGATTTACACCTAAAATCTCACCGAATCAAAATTTGACTCTTCAACACCCAAATTTGCCCTAGAAATGGCTCTTTGTTCACTTTGGTCATTTGTTTTTCTCTCTAGCACAGTCCAAGCTTTCTCATAAGTCCTAAATGACATTTCAAGCTAGGATTAACTCACTTTAACCTCCATTTACCACAGAATTCAGACTTAACCTTCCAACTCTCAAAGCCTCACTCTTTTTCCACTCATAACATCACATTCTCACTTTCTAACCCTAGGTTAACTCTACCATTCATCTCTAACAGTTTTCCATAAGCAATTTCAGCATATAAACATCACAAACATCATCACAAAAACCCTAAAACAGAATGGGTATGTCTAACTCATCCAAACATGGCAATTTCAACAAGCTTTCAACAAAAGTCTTCACAAATAATCATCACACAGCAGAAACCTAGCAAGACTACCCATCATATCTCCCCAAACCCCATACCCACGAAAATTAAAGGAGAAAGAAGTCCACCCAAACCTGAAATTTCGAAGTCCCACTCGTAGCCACGCACTTCACGACTCCAAAAACGCCCTCCTTTCACGATTTGGGGCAGAAATGATGGCCAAAGGTTGGAGCTTTGTTGGGGTTTCAATGGAGAATGGAGGAGAAGGAAAAAGCAACATGAGGAAGAGGGAGAGCTTCTGAATTTTTCTGCTTTGGCTGAGTGAGGAGAGAGAAAAGCTTTTTGGTTTTAAATAAAGGGTTTTCTCTTTTTCTATTATTTTATTTAAGCAATGCCACATGTCTCCATTTGAGTGGAGCAAAAAGGGCCCACTTTCCCTTTTGACTGTGACCCATACTCAGCCACAAAAGTGGGGAAAATCTGACCTTTGAAACGCTAAAATCCTGCCTCGGTTTGCGTGCCATTTCTCTAGTTCCAGTTCCTCGCGTTTCTCTGCGTCCATCGGGGCCAGTTTTCGAAAGCAAGCAATATATATATCAAAACGCTCAGAATAGAACCCCGAGCGTGGTTCAGAGGTTGGTTTCGTTAAATTTTAAGTCGCACGCAAAACGATGATTTTTAGACTAATTACTTAAGAATTAACCCATAACCTCCCAGTTATGGATTTCTCTTCCTTAATTAGCCTAACCCGCGTATCTTGCCCCCACTACTCCTATTTCTACCAAGAACATATATATGCATATACACTGAATAATACTTATATATATATAATCATTCAAAATACATCGTTTCCGAAAACTCCGGGTAGAAATTTCTAGGATGTTACAATACTCCCACCCTTTTAGGAATTTCGTCCCCGAAATTAACTACTCGATGAACAAACTTGGGTACAATTCTCTCATCCTATCCTCCAACTCCCATGTAGAATCACCCTCTTCGGTTCCCCACTGCACCTTCACCAACGCGATCTCCTTTCCTCTCAACGACTTCATTCTTCGGTCAGTGATCTTCTGAGGGTGTGCTTTATTGGTGAGGTTATCCTTCACCTGTACCTCGTCCACTGCGAGTATATGTGATGGATCCGGGTTGTACCGTCTCAGTTGAGAGATATGAAACACAGGATGCAAATTTGATAAACTCGGAGGTAAGGCGATATGATAAGCTACAGGCCCAATCTTCTTCAAAATCTGATACGGACCTAGATACTTGGGTGTCAACTTCTTAGCCTTGAGAGCTCTTCCGACCCCGGTTACGGGAGAAACCTTCAAAAACACATGTTCTCCTTCCTGAAAATCTAGTGGTTTCCTCCTTCTATCATAATAGCTCTTCTGCCTATCCTGAGATGCTTTTATCTTCTCTCGAATCAATTTCACTTGTTCGTTAATCTATTGTAGCATTTCAGGTCCAAGAAGTACTGCTTCTCCATCATCATACCAACAAATAGGAGTTTTGCACTTTCGTCCATATAGAGCTTCAAAAGGAGCCATACCAATACTGGCTTGGTAGCTATTGTTGTAAGTAAACTTAATCAATGGCAAACAATCCATCCAGCTACCTTGTTGCTCTATAATACACGCCCGAAGTAGATCCTCTAGAGCCTGAATGGTTCGTTCAGTCTGACCATCTGTTTGAGGATGATAAGCTGAACTAAGCTTCAGCTTTGTCCCCAAGGCTTCATGTAGACTTGTCCAAAATCGCGAAGTGAACCTCGGATCCCTGTCAGATACAATACTAGAAGGAATTCCATGCAACCTTACTACTTCCTTGAAGTACAACTCTACTAGCTTCTCCATTCTATACTTCATATTCACTGGGATAAAATGAGCAGATTTGGTGAGTCGATCAACTATGACCCACACAGCATCATGCCCACGACTAGTCTTGGGCAAACTAGATACAAAATCCATAGATATGCTCTCCCATTTCCATTCCGGAATTTCCAATGGCTTCAATTCTCCTGATGGTCGCTGGTGCTCAACCTTAGCCTTTTGACATGTCAAACATCTTGCTACATATTTAGCTACATCTTTCTTCATACCATGCCACCAAAAACTTCTCTTCAAATCTTGGTACATCTTAGTCATTCCTGGGTGGAAACTAAGACGACTTTTATGAGCTTCTTCCAAGATCTTAACTCTCAAATCATCTAAAGATGGAACACATATCCTCCCCTTGAATCTAATTAACCTGGTTGTGTCCTTCACAAACTCCACACCCTTATCCCCCATTACTTCTAACACCTTGCCTTGCAAAAACGGGTCATCCTTTTGAGCCTCGCGTATGTGATCTACGAATTCATTGGTAATCTATAACGCTCCCACAAATAAGCTCTTGGGTCGCATCTCGATTGCTAGATTCAAATCTCGGAACTCCTCTATCAATCTTTGCTCCAAACTCATCATAGTCACAACATGTAAAGATTTCCGGCTTAGCGCATCGGCTACTACATTAGCCTTTCCTGGATGGTAGGAAAGTCCAAAATCATAATCCTTGAGGAACTCCATCCATCTTCATTGTCTCATATTGAGTTCCTTCTGATCGAACAAGTATTTGAGACTCTTGTGATCACTGAAAACTTCAAAACGAGTACCGTACAAATAATGCCTCCAAATCTTTAAGGCAAAGACCACCGCTGCTAGTTCCAAGTCATGAGTCGGATAGTTAACTTCATGAGGACGTAATTGACGTGAAGCATAAGCCACTACTCTTCCCTCTTGCATCAACACACATCCCAAGCCTTGCCCGCTTGCATCGCAATACACTTCAAATGTCCTCTCAGGGTCGGGCAAAATTAACACTGGAGCTATCGTCAACCGCCTCTTCAACTCTTGGAAACTTTGATCACACTTCTCATTCCAAACAAACTTCTCATTATTATGAGTCAACTTAGTTAGGGGTAATGCCAATTTAGAAAATCCCTCAATAAATTTTCTATAATAGCCAGCTAACCCCAAGAAACTTCAAACCTCCGTTGGAGTTGTCGGTTGTTGCCACTCCATAACCGACTCCACCTTATGCGGATCCACCGCAACCCCATCCTTAGAAATCACGTGCCCTAAGAACTGCACTTTCTCCAACCAAAAGTCACATTTCGACAGTTTGGCGAACAACTTCCTATCTCTCAGAATATGCAACACAATCCTCAAGTGCTTCTCATGCTCCTCCTTATTTCTCGAATACACTAGGATATCATCAATGAACACAACCACGAACTGATCCAAGTAATCATGGAATATACGGTTCATATAGTCCATGAAAATGGCAGGATCATTAGTCACTCCAAATGGCATGACTAAATACTCGTAGTGCCCATACCGGGTCCGAAACGCAGTCTTTGGGATATCTTCCTTCTTAACTCGAATTTGATGATACCCCGATCGCAAATCGATCTTTGAAAATACCGTTGCTCCCCTCAATTTGTCAATCAAATCATCTATCCTTGGTAGAGGATATTTGTTCTTGATAGTGACCTTGTTTAATTGCCGGTAGTCTACACATATGCTCATACTTCCATCCTTCTTTTTAACCAACAAGACCGGCGCTCCCCACGGTGATGCGCTTGGACGAACAAATTGTTTGCTCAAAAGATCCTGCACTTGTGCCTTCACCTCTGCTAGTTCTACCGGAGACATTCTATAAGGCACAATTGACACTGGATTTGCCCCAGGCACCAAGTCAATAATGAATTCCACTTCTCTCTCAGGTGGCAATTCACAAATGTCATCAGGAAAAACTTCCGGGAATTCTGACACCACCGGTATACTACTAACTTCAGCGTCCTCTTCCACATACATAGAGAACAACACCATGTAAGTTCGAACATCCTCCATTCATTCGTTGGCTGCATCCTGTTTCAATGGTTCACTTGGAACTACCTCTCCACCAAACACTAGCATCTTCTCCTTACAGTCTAGAAAGATATGTTTAGTAGATAACCAATCCATCCCCAAGATCACATCTAGATGAGCTAAGGGTAGGCAAATCAAGTCCGCCATAAAAGATCGACCCTCAACAATTATGGGACACTTCAAACACACCCGAGAGGTGGTTATAGGCTCGCTCGTCGGAGTAGACACCACCATATCATATGGTAACTCCGTCGCACATAACCCCAACCTCTCCACACATGCATGAGATATGAAAGAATGCGTGGCACTTGAATCATAAAGTACATCTAGTAGTTTATTAGCAATCAAACACTTACCCCGTATCAAATCGTCGGAGGCAGCCGCTTCTGAACCACTCATAGCAAACACCCGAGAGGGTACTTTTGGTCTTCCACCACTAGTGTTGTTGTTGCTAGCATTACCGCTCCTTGTGGAATTAGTGGGTCCACGATTGACGGTGTTGGAATTGGCGGTCACCGTCGGTCTCCCGGTCACTCTACATTCTCGAGCATAATGGCCCACCTTGCCACACACATAACAACGGTTCTCCTGTGTCTGCGGGAGCTGTGGGCAATTCCTCTTAAGATGCGGTCCTCCACACTGAAAACACTGTACTCCAGTCCCCCTTGACTGGCTCATGTTGGAGGTAGCCATAGGTTGCTTCCCCTTGCTGCTAGCATACGGCTTCATCCTCTTATTACCATTCCCCCTAAAAGGATGGTTTCTCTGAGGTCCTCCAACACCTCTAGCTTGCCTCTCCTTCATCTTGTCCTCAAAAATCCTGCACTTTGTCACCAGCTGATTAAAATCCGTGATCTGCATATAACTAACCGCTTGTTGGATCTCCAACCGAAGCCCATTCTCAAACTGAGCACATAAATCTTCCTCATTCCGAGCATCTTGGTATTGAGGCCAATACTGCAGAAGCTCATTGAACTTAGCCGTGTACTCCCCAACAGACATGTTTCCTTGCTTCAAATCCAGAAATTCCCTCGCCTTCCTCTTCCTGAGATCTCGTGGAAAGTAATTCTCCAGGAATTTGTCCTTGAAGGCATTCCAAGGAATCACGCCTCCAGGTGCGACAAATGAAGGCTTCACAAACTTCCACCAATTCTCGGCCTCTCCTTGGAGCATAAATGTCGCATAAAGAACCTTATGCTCCTCAAGGCAACCCATAGCCTCGAAAATCTTTTCCGTCTCAGCTAACCACAACCTAGCACCTTCCGGATCATAGTCTCCACTGAACTTTGGCGGGTGGTTCTTACGGAAAGCCATGAGTCCCCGATACTCCGCCGGCTCCACATCACGTTCCTGCACTAGAGTTTCCAGCACAACGGTGATCGATTCTAGTGAAAAGAGAAAGAAATGAAAAAGAAAAAGAAGAAAAAAAAATTTACCATGGTTTTTGTTAATTAAATCATTACTATTAAACCAGTCATTATTTTGGGGACGTCACATAGGCCATTTTGATCTATGTGCATTCCTTACCATGACTTCTCTTTTGTTTGTTTCCCTTTATTTCTCTTACGTTCTCATATATAACTCTTTGATGCTTTTAGTGTGTTTTTAAATGTATGCATGAGATAGATATTTATTCATTTGATGCACATGAACACCAACACTTCTTGCACACACGGTGAGTTGGAAAAGGGCCCTACACCCGGGTCTATGGGAACATAGGAAATGGAGGTGAATCTGTGGTCATGCTAAGTCTCCGACTTTCTTGATGACAGTGAAATCTCATCTAGAGTTTTTCTCTTCAATGATATATTGTCGCTGGTAGTCCCTACCGCCACAATGTTGATATCAAGGGAATAATATCTCTAGAAACCATTTAGGGAGATATGACCACCTTGGGAATTATCACTAAAAGCCTTTTAGTTCCTCCCGTTTAGGTCCCTAAAATAGGGGCACAAAGTGAACACGCTGTGTGCCTTTTAAACACTACCATGCATATAACCTAAATGTCATGTATGCTTTTGTTGTATGATTATTTAAGGATATTGCCATGTTATGTACATCCCCCTGTTGCGCTTTTGCGCATCTGCATAATGTCGTCACGCATGTGTTGTATGTTGTTCTTGTCTTTTGTCGCGGGAAGTCGGAAGGTCCATATCACCTTCTTAACTGCACACATGGAGCACTGCGCCCCCAAATGCGTAAGTAAGAAGAGATGATTTTTTGGGCTTTCGTGTCTGTAAATGCATTCATATCATGCATCGCATAAGCATCTCTTCATGGCATCGTAAAGGACATATCGTTCCTGCATTTGTCACTTATCATTTCATGCATTTCATTTTGCATAAGTCTTTTCATCACCATGCATTTGCATCTAACATGATTTTTGCATACCTTTTATTTTCATGTTTACTCATGCATGATCCTTGCATTTTCCTCTACAAAAACAAAAAAAAGGAAGCATGAAAGTTCACACTGCATTCTTAGTTGCATGTGTTAGGTGCCATGAGCCAACCATGTTGGGATCATAAACTTGTTTCTCTTAAAAAACAAAATCATTGAACATGGTACCTAATGCATGGTTAACTAGGAAATGATGTTTCTTCAGGCATTTCAATCTCATAATTACATTTGCCATGCATAGCATAAGTATGCCCAAGTCATTTATCTCTATGAAATGTTGTTGAAGTATTGGTGATCAAAATTTCTTTTCCTTGGATTATGGGGTTAAACCAAGCTCATGCTTTTAAGAAAAGGTTCGTCAAGTCAAGTTGAAGTATGGAAGTAACCGTCTTGCAAAAATTTGGGCAAAAGATGAATTGAGTTACATCGCTACTTTGTCTACGACCAAACACCTCTAGGACTGTTGATGTCCCTGTTACTTCCAGTTTCACTTTGACAAAGATGTCTTGGACCATGTTGAAAATATAAAATTGATTCAACCCCATGTCCTGCCTAAAAACCATAGTACTTCAACAATGCATCATTCACATACATCCATGCTTTTCATTGGTTGCATTGTTCATTGCATTCTTTCTTAAAAAAACTAAACTCTAATCTTTGTAAATCAACCAGAAAGAACACACTTTACGGCACCCTTATCAAACACGTGCTAGAGCTAGAGTAATGGGTGAAGTAGAGGAGGTACAAAAACAAATCAAGGCTGACATGGAGGCCATGAAAAAGCAAATGGCCATAGTGATGGAGGCCATGATGAGCATAAAGGAGATAATGGAGGTCAATGCGACTGCAATAGCCGCTACCAGCACCATTATTGAGGTGGACCTGACCCCCCATATGTCCTCAACCAAATAAATCATCCAACCTCAGATATGGTAGGTCTGGAAGGCAAAGAGTTGGGAGGTACGGGCGGCCCTCATTTAGTGCAAAAAACGAGCATGCCTTCCCGCCATATGGCTTGCCTCCCAACTATACACTACCCAATGTGGCGTACACTCCTGGTGAGGATGTCAATAACTTTGCTCCCATACTCATTGAAAGCCGACAACCTCAAACTGATCATGCACATGTCTCTCAACCCGTGGGGAAAACACATGAAATACCCCATCGCAATCTAGCCAACTTCGAGCCTCGCCTCAGATATGCCACTGAAGGGCAAGCAGTTGGTGATATACCCCTGCAAAACACTTTGGAGGGGCCTCAATTTCACCCCCAACCACAACCCTTCTATGGAAAAATAGTGTGTTACACACCTTTAAGCTTTGCGGATTTGGTCTTCACCGGCGAAAGGATCAAAGTGGGTCTGGAAAGAGGTAAATCTGATCATCTTGCTTTGATGAATGCAAAAACTGGGGTAAATGAAGAGGATGAGAATGAGGGAGAAACCCTTGCTATGACTGCCATTCCTACACGGTCAAATTTTGCATAAGCCTAACAATGTCATTACTCAGCCAATAATAGTCCCTCTCACCCATATCATGGAGGAGTTCTGGGACATTCCATCGAGCACTGTATGACCTTGAAGCGTAAGGTGCAAAGTCTAATTGATGTGCGCTGGCTAAAATTTGAGGAGAATCGCTTATGAATCCTAACATTGACAAGTGACACCACACATGGGACAATTTTGAAAGCTGTTGTTAGATGTCAATAATGACTCATCAGGATTTTCAAGTTTATGCCATTATTATAAACCACAGTTTCAATGCTAAATAAAATGGATAAATTTGACATCTTTGTCCCTTATCCTCTTATAATTACATCTTTGCTTCCACTGGAATGTGGGTGCAAGCAATTGGTTTGTTTGCTCAAGCGACCTGCGCTCCTGAGTTGGACTACCAAGATCGTTCAATCAGAAATTACTCGTGCTACACATTTGGTGAGGATGCCGTAAACAACGAGTAAAGCAGAAAAGTTCAAAAAGAAAAAGAAAAAAGCATTTGATTGACTGTGTTTTCAAGTAAAAATATAGACATTCATGTGACCTCATTTTTTTTATTCCTGAAAGTTTGTCTTTTTGAGAGAGAAATGAGTTATCATGAATAGGAGTCATTTGACTTAATCCATCAACTGAAAAATCCTTCAACTGTTTCTCATCCTTGAAAATCCATTTTGAGAATCAATTGCTTCTTTCATTTTTCCTTGCTACAAGGTTGTGAAAACAACACAACTATGGATACCTCAGAGCCCTACACTGGGGCAATGAAAGGAATCATGCATAAACCTCAAGCGAACCTAGGGGTAGATCAGAAATTCTAACCCAATAGGTTCCCTGCTACAAGGTCATGACGAAAGACAACGATTGATACCTCAAAGCCCTACACTGGGGCAATGAGGGGCACCCTGCATGATCCTCAAGCGAACCTAGGGGCAGATCAAAAGTTCTCACCCGTCGATGTTTTTAAACAAAAAGGGGGGGGGGGACAAACCCTGGGATTTTAGTGAATTGATTAAACGGCTCCATCGCTGTCACTCCAAAATTGTCAAGTGAGTAAATCAAACAAGACATACACTTTGAGGGAGTTCCCGAAGAGATTTTCAAAAGATAGGAAGAGGTTGCATGAATTATCACCTCTTTCAAAAATCAAATCAAAATCACAAAATAGGGAAAGAATGTCATGAACATTGTACAACTTTCCATTACATTGCATTGTTACATACGAAGTCCGCATTTACCGTATTTCAAGACAAAGGTTGCATGCATCTGCATCCCTAAAAATCATGTTAACTGCATAGATTTCCTACATCTAATGTCCAATCTTTTGAATTTGGGATGACCGGCCCTCTCGATGAGTCAATCTTTTGCTTTCTCATATGGGTGGACCCTTGGGTACTAGTACCTATTGCCTTTAGAGGACTACATGTCCTCGACTTTAGAGGGCTGCACGCCCTCGCCTTTAGAGGGCTGCACGTCCTCGCCTTTAGAGGGCTGCACGCCCTCACCTTCAAAGGGCTCCATGCTCTCACCTTCAGAGGGCTGCACATCCTCACTTTCAGATGGCTACACGTCCTCGCCTTTAGAGGGCTACACATCCTCACCTTTAGAGGGCTATGCGTCCTCGCCTTCAGAGGGTTGCACACCCTCGCCTTCAGAGGGCTGCACACCCTCGCCTTTACAGGGCTGCACGCCCTCGCCATCAAAGGGCTGCACGTCCTCGCCTTCAGAGGGCTGCACACCCTCGCCTTTAGAGGGCTGCACATCCTCACCTTCAGAGGGTTGGATGCCCTTATGTTCTGAGGGCTCCATAGACGCGCCTTTAGAGAACTCAAGGTCTTCTGCCCTTAATGCCTAATCGAGGCTTGTGCTCCCAGGGGAGGGGCCTGTAGTTTCCTTTTATCAGTTCCTGGGCCACTGATGTGCCATCATTTTCTTCTATTTTCTAAACCCTTTTTGCACCATTTTAATTATTGATTGGTCTTAATTGTCAATTAATTAGGCAGTTTTATTATTTGGGCCCATTCAGCTAATTTGATGTTTTTAATCTAATTTCAGGAATTAATGAAGCATTGGGCTTGAATCTAGCATTGGGCTTGAATCTAGAATTGGGCTTGGACTTGAAGAGGGCAGACTAATTTATTCTATAAAATTAGATCTTATCTTATCTAGATATTATTTAGATTTGATCTCATCTAGATATTATTTCATCTAGATCTTATCTTATCTTATCTAGATTTGATTTGATTTTACTTATGGGCTTGGATTTAAAACATATTTGTAAGCTTTGGGGCTGAAAAAAAACTATATAACAACACCAAGGTTCTAGTTTAGGCCCCCCCCCCTCTCTCCCTCGCGGGAGACTCTCTCTCTCTCTCCTCTCTCTCTTCTATTTTTTGTTTTTAGTTTTAGTCTCTCTTCTCTTTCTCTTTTATTTTCGTTTTTTTTCAATTCCAGTTCAGACTTTTAGTTTTATCAATAAAATTTCATTCTCTATTTGATTAATGGAAGGCTAAGTCCGCAGCGTTGTTTTCCCTTGAGGATCAACCACAGTTCTCTTTGAGGTTCTATTATTACTATTAAATTCTGTTTAGTTTTTCCTCTTCACTAATTACTTTGAATTTGTTGCTTTTAATTCATGCATGCTTAGTGCTTGATTAATTGTCTCTGTGCTTAATTTACGTTCATGCTTAATGATCGTTTATGAGTAATTGGTGTATGTGATGCTTAATCACATAATGAATGCCTTATGTTGAATTTCGCTTAGTAATTTAATTTAGGGTTGGATTAAGTGGTTAAACTGATAAAGGATAAACTCTCGTAACCTAGGATAAGAGACTTGCTTGTGAATCAAGGGGAAGCAACGTGTTTTAATCCTGATATTTTCTAATTCACATATATTCGTTGTTTAATTTACAAAAGCAAACAACCCCCCCCCCCCCATCGTTACTGTTACTGTTACTGCAAGTATATTATGAACATTTGGCTTGTCACTGCTCGTTGGGAAACGACCTAGGATCACTTCCTAGTTACTACATTTTAATGTTTATTTGATTCGGGTACGGCCTCGATCAGCCACCCCTTGATCTTGCAGGGCGGCCAACTATGCAAGCACAACTAGAGGAGGGGGCAGGTTTTCGGCTTTGATGAGGAGACTATCACACAACTACTATGCATATCGGGGCAAGATTTCACCCAGCCGCTGCAGGAGACGAGTGTGGATCATGTGCACCAACATGACCACTCTTACCCGGATGTGGATGACGTTGCTACTTAGCAACATTCTGCCCAGCGACCACCACTCTGATCCCCCCTGCCAAAGTGTCAGCTGGTTTATGCCATTATGACATAGGTAAGTATGCACGTGGCTCAACTGATTTTTGATGCCATTTACTGCTTGTAGGGATCACGCCCCCAAGACACCCAGTGGACCTAGAGAAGTCCAATAGGGCTTTCGGGTTTCCAGATCTTATTACGGGCTTCTGTCAGTTCTACGTTTGTTAGTTCTATGAAGTGCCCGTCTCCCCCAACAAGGTCATCAGGCCCCCTATTAATAGGGCCTTTGTTAAGAAGTATTGCGCCCCCAAGCAAGCGCAGGGCGAGGCACCACAACAGCCTGGGGATGGCCAGTAGCGAGAACAGACGCATTGTCACTACCTCCAGAGTCCACCTCAGCTCATCTACAAAGGTAGAAGCATTGCCTACAATAGATGGTTTACCAGCAGGCAGCCAACCACCGGGGCAAGTACGAGCAGGTACTAGGCCCGTGATCGACAAGTCATTATCATGTGTCTGGCTCAAGACGTTAAAGAAGCGCTACTAGGAAGCAACCTAGAATTGGCTACGAAGAAGCTCCGCGCGAAGTGGTCCAGGAAAGGCATCATTGAAGAGGGTTCCAGTGTGGCCCCATAAGCCGACACAGGCTTAGACAAACATCGATTCCAGAGTATGGAACATCAGTAGCGTTTTGAGGCCATCAAGGGATTGTCATTCCTCAAACAGAGACAGGGGCAGCTGAGGGATGATGAATTTTCGCACTTCCTTGGAGGAGACAGAGCCATACAACCGGGATCACCAAACTTGTGATTTTTCCTTCATTACTACTTTCAGTTATTTTGTTATTCTGTTATTTCCCGTGTTATCTGACATTATCTGCTTCCAATTATTATGTCCATTGTGATTGAACTGAACATGCAGTTATCTGTGACATTGTGAGTAATTTACCGCTTTTGGCATATGGTCGTACTTACTTTACAATGATTTGTCCAAAATGCAAAAATGTGTGTAAGTCTGGTGTACT
This sequence comes from Glycine soja, assembly GCF_004193775.1. NCBI lineage: Eukaryota > Viridiplantae > Streptophyta > Magnoliopsida > Fabales > Fabaceae > Glycine > Glycine soja. The sequence goes on along the minus strand of NC_041009.1, from coordinate 27,166,145 downwards.
TTCATTCACACGCCTTTTTTCAATAAAAATGTAATCTCGGGTATCAGTCGTGCCCAGGTTACGAGCTGTTTTTAATCTTTTGAAAAATGGCTGAAACAAAAAAAGAACAACAAAAAAAAACAAGAACAAAAAATATATTTTTTGACTAAAAAACCAAGATGCTTTCAAAAAGAAATAAACTCCAGCTCTTTCTTTGAAAAAGATTCACCGATCAAAACAAAAAAGGGTTTTGTTGAAAAAATGTGTATACACCTTAAGGGTGAATGCTGTGAAAATTTTCCCGAACACCCAAAATGGAATCGAATGAATGTATGAATTGATAAAAGAGCATATTTTGGAAACACTGGGTTGACTTAAATAGAAAAAATGAATCCTGAGCCCTAGTGTCACATGACCACAAAACTTGATGCTTGTGTGTCCACATAGGTGCATGCATGACCAGTTTTGCATAAAATTTCTGAATCATCATTGTTGCACGCATGTCATGGAAATAATGTGGGACATTCCTTTATCCCTGAACCGCTGGCCAAACCAGCACCCTGACATATATCACATCCAGCCGTCCTACAAGCCTTGCGCCAAAGTCCCAACTCACCATAAACCTTAACCCAGGATGAGAATTTCCATCCTCGCCCTTGGAAGAAAGAAAAAAGGAAAAAGAATTTCCCGATCAAATGTCGGAAGAAGACAAAAGAAGAAGAGAATTCCTAATCAAAGATTGGAAGAAAGCAAAAAAGAAAGAAAAATTCCTGATCAAAGATCTGAAGAAAACAAAAGAAAATATACAGAAAGGTATTTGGACCAGACAATATCAGAACAATACAAAATTGTCACAAGCAAACAAGAAAAGAAGGGAAACCACAACTGGAAGTGGTCCTCTCCCTTTGATTACCAACCAAAATCATGTGCGCTAGCGACTTTCTCAATCTGCACTAAACAAAAACTGAAAAGGGAAAGGCCCAAACACTCAGAGCCAAATTTCTCACCAAAACACCATTCCCTAAAAAGTCCTATTGATCCATGATCACGCATGTAGTCTTTGATTTGATAGGAAATGATTTGAAAAGCCAAGTCATGACATATCTATGGTTGGGAATTAGGATAAAACACTTGCCTGTGTGAGATTCATACACTCCGAGTGATTTTCTTCTATTTTAGTTGGACCAATTGTTTCCTTTAAATGTTCGTTTAGAAACGAAACACTAACATCGAAAATCTCATTTGTGGTTATGAGAAAATTTCATCAGCATACTTTCCTTCCCCAATAGACACATTGTTTTTCTCCAAAAAATTATATGTTGCTCTGATCAGTTGGAGGTTTTGTTTCTTTACTAAAGCATGTTCGCATTTTAGTGAAAGTACACCAAGACTATTTTTAGTCTCACACCGCTTGGGCAAGAACTACGTAGCTGTGAGTTCCTCATCTCAAATTGAAGATACGTAGGAGCAAAAGCCCCGCTTTTGTCAACCACCCCATCCTGCTATCGTCACCCGTGAGTCCGGTAGCATACAGAGACCCATGCATCAGGTGGCAGACGGATATACCCAAGTGATTATCCGTACAAAGACAACATCTGCTGATCCTGACCCATGCATTAGGTGGTAGGCGGATATACCCAAGTGATTATCCGTACAAAGACTACATCTGTTGATCCTGACCCATGCGTTAGGGGGCAGGCGAATATATCCAAGTGGTTATCCGTACAAACACATTTTTGCTACCCTGACCTGTGAGAAGTCAGGTAGCATGCAGAGACACCCAAGGGTTATCCGCAACCACACACAAATCTGCCACCCCGACCTGTGAGAAGTCGGGTAGCATGCGGAGACACCTTTTGGTTATCCACACACTTGCTTTCGTTACTCCAAGGCTATCAAAGTCCTTTTATCCTCCCAGGATGAGCAAGTCCAGTGATATCTAGGATGATGATAGTCGTCTGTTTCTAATCATCTTGTTGAGATTTTTTATGCAGATACTTTTTGTTATCCAAGGATAATCAAGTAAGATGACGCGCCAAGAACCTCTTCTGCTATCCAGAAACGATCGAGTCTGATAGCATCGGAGACATCATGGTTTTCACTAACAGATCTATTGGACGGTCGGGTAAAGATTTAGCTCGAACGAAATTAGTGTCTTATATTAAATTCCCTTTTATCTCTAATAAAAGTAAAGTAGAGAGGGGCAATTGTCATAGCCTAATTTCATCTGGGGACCATTGTTTGTCAGCATACGACCTTCGTTTGACCACTTCAAAATGTTTAATATCCATTATCATGGAATCCATAAAGTTCTAGGATGTTTCGGAAAGAAAACAACAAAAATAAAACAAAATGGGGGTGAACCTATCAAACATGGGGGGTGCGCTCAAGAAAATTCATCTAGAACACTTTGGAAGGTCGGGGTGAACTAATCAATTAGGGTGTGTGCTCAGGAAACTTAATCAATAAGCAACCCTAGAGGGGGTGAACTTATCAATTAGGGGGTACGCTAGGGAAACCTAAGTATAAGCAACCCCGAAGGGGGGGGTTCACTTATCAAACACGGGGGGTGTGCTCAGGAAACTTCATCTAGAACACTCTGGAAGGTGATGTATGCTTTCTTCAGTTTCTTTTCACTAAGATTTTTCTTTTCAGATTTCTCCATCTTTTTCTTGAAGATGGGACAATCAACCCTCAGATGTCCAGGTTGATTACATTCAAAGCATTTTAAAGTAGAGGATGAAGTTTCTGTCCTTCTCTTTGATTTAAAATTGGGTCGCCTCTGATTTCCTCTTACTTTAAGAAACTTGTTGAATCTTTTTACAAAAAGACTTAGATCATCATCATCATCTAGATCATTTTCCTGATCACTTTCTTCTTGAATTGAGGATGATGCTTTAAGAGCAATTCCTTTATTTTTCTTGTCATTTTCTTCATGTTGGTGTAATCTCAATAATTCCATCTCGTGTTCCTGCAACTTTCCAAATAAAGTGGCAAGGGACATGTTAGACAAATCTCTTGATTCAGTAATGGCCGTTACTTTGGGTTGCCATTCTCTACTTAAACATCTTAACACCTTGTTTATGAGATCCTCATTTTGAAATTCTTTTCCTAAGGCTGCTAGATGATTTACTATATGTGTAAATCTCTTTTGTGTGCTTTGAATATTTTCATTTGCATTCATTCTAAATAATTCATACTCATGAGTTAGTGCATTTATCCTAGATCTTTTAACATCTGTAGTTCCTTCATGTGTTAATCGAAGAGTGTCCCACATTTCCTTAGCACTCTTACAATTTGAAACCCTGAAATATTCATCCATTCCCAGGGCAGATGTTATTATGTTTTTGGCTTTTAAATTGTATTGTACTCGTTTTCTATCCTCTTCAAACCATCTATCTCTAGGTTTTTCTATAGTTATACTTTCACTTGATGAACTGCCATCTATTGTAATTCTTTCTACTGTGGTGGGTATATAAGGCCCTATTTCTATGGCTTCCCAAATATTTAGGTCTATTGCCTCAATAAAAATTTGCATTCGGGTTTTCCAGTAATGGTAACCCTCTCCATTAAAGATTGGAGGTCTATTGATAGAATTCCCTTCTGGAAATAAGGAGTTTGCTGAGGCCATCTTTTTCTTGAAGCTTCTAAACTTTATACAAGAATGAAGCTCTGATACCACTTGTTAGACAAGTGGCCTCAGATATCTTAAGAAGGGGGGGGGGGTTGAATTAAGATATTCCAAACTACTTCCCCAATTAAAAATCTATTTCACTTTCTATTCAAGTTATAAATTCCCTTAACAATGAACTTCTTAAATATTAATTCAAATAAAAACAATTTGAATATGAATATAAAGCAATAATAAACAAAGGAGTTTAAGGGAAGAGAAAGTGCAAACTCAGATTTATACTGGTTCGGCCACACCCTTGTGCCTACGTCCAGTCCCTAAGTAACCCGCTTGAGAGTTCCACTATCTTGTAAATTCCTTTTACAAGTTCTAAACACACAAGGGCAATCCTTCCTTTGTTTTTAGAATTCCTTTACAACAAGAGACTCTCGGTCTCTTAATCCCTTAACGAATTAGAAGGAGAAGAAGAATGAATCTCTCTAGAAAGAGATAGATTTTATAGATTGAGCACTCAAATAATTCCTTAATGAATTGCAATTGAATTGGCCAAGGAATTCTTAAGAGGATAAAATGATTTTGCTTTTTGAGAGGATAAACACTTTTGTTCTGAAAAACTCTGAGCAAATTTGTGTTATAAGTCACATATATATAGACCATTGGTGGTCATGAAAAAGCCCTTTGAGAAGTTGTGACTCTTAGAAAGATTTTTCTGAAAATCTTGGCTGGTAATCAATTAGAGGAATTGTGTAATCGATTACAGCTTTTAAAATTTGAATTAAAACGTTTATTAACTGCTGGTAATCGATTACCAAAATTGTGTATTCGATTACACAGTCTAAAATTTAAATTCAAATTTTAGTAGCTGTTGTAAAACATATTTGGCCACTGGTAATCGATTACATCCTCTGGTAATCGATTACCAGAGAGTAAATCCTTTGAAAAACAGTTTTTAATTTAAATTACTTGGCCAAACCTTTTGCTAATTCAATTAGGAATTCCCTTCCTAATATACTAGTGATCATCTTGATGTTGTGACTTGTAATCTTGAAGTATTGTCTTGAATTTAATCTTGAAAAGCCCATTTGCATTAATTGCATCATATCATCATGATCATCATCAAAACACCAAAGGCAATTGTATCTACAATCTCCCCCTTTTTGATGATGACAATACAATTCCTGAAATCAAGATTCAAGCAAGCAACAAACAATTGTATATAGATAAAATGTGCGTTTACTCCCCCTATATTTCGGAATTTATGATCACTTGATTTCTAAGTTTGTTAAGCTGCTTTTCTACAACCTTTTCTCCCCCTTTGGCAACATCAAAAAGCCAAAGTACTTGGGAATCAACACAGATATAACAATGGAGTAGAAAAATATAAATATCAAAGTATAAGGCATAACCATCCAAACTCACAAATAAGAAATAACCAAACCAGAATCCAAATAAATCAAAACTTCAAAAACCACATAATGTCAAAGCAGAAAAGACTGAAATCCAAATACCACAAGATAAATAAAGTACTTAACATAATAATATAAACTCTAAGAAACTGAATAGCCAAAATACACGGCTTATAAAAGACATATAATTAGAAACTAAAGTCTAAGAAGACGGAGGTGGTGGTGGAAGATCGAAACTCTGACAAATGTAACCTACATCCTCTTCAAGCTGTGTGAGGCGAATGTCCATGCCGGCAAAGCGTGTATCTAACGAGTCGAAGTGGTCACAAACATAAGAACGAAGACCTCGTAATTCGGAGAGGACTTCATTCATGAGTGCTGAATCATCGCAATGAGGAGGAGGTGAAGGAGTACGTTCATCTTGAGGAGGGAGTGCATCCTTCTTCAGCCATTGACCATTCCGATCTTTACGGTACCCAAAGGAAGTCACGGCACCAGCACCAATTGCAAAGGAACGCTTGACTTGAAGAAATGGTTCATCATCAAGCGGAATTTGAAAATGATGCAGAAACAGAGTAATCAAATATGGATAAGGGAGAGGTGCATTGGCCCGTAATGCCTTATGCATTCGGTACCGAACCAAATGGGCCCAATCGATCTGACGACCAGTAAGAAAAGCCCACATAAGAATCAAATCCTCCTCAGAGGCTTGTGCTAAATTTGAAGACCGAGGAAGCAAAATCCTAACAATTATATAGTGCATGATGCGATTATCAAATGTTAATGACCCGGCCAGCAATCTACCGGTCATTTCAGCTTGATCATTGCAGACCATACAACGAGCATCATGACTCGAATAATCAAATTTCCAGTCATCAACAATGGTGCCCTCAAAAGGTGCACCTTGACTGGGTAAATTAGTTAAAGAAAAGAACAGTGACTGATCAATGACCATAGGTATACCATGCACCTCAGAAATAATAATGCCATCCTGAATTTTTAAATTGCAGTAGAAGACCTTTACAAGTTCAGGATAATATGGCAATTTTAATGACATGAAATCAACAAGGCCAGAATTTTGAAACACTTGATAGCAATCAAACGTTTCATCATTAAAGAATTCTACGTCTAGGTACTTAGGGTCTAAGATGATTCTAGAAGAAAACTGAGAAAGGTACCATAGACGCTGATCATCGGATGAAAACAATGTGGATGATCTTGGAGATGAAAAAGAGGGATGAATAGGTGCTGTGGGTGCTCCGGATGGTCCGTGGCGGCGATGGGCAGCAGCAGCAGTGGTGGAGGATGATCCCTTTCTCTTCTTCGATGGCTCTGCCATTTGAGGAAGTTTTAGTGGATTTTAATCGGTGGAAGTGAAAGAGGAGTGAAAAAGAGGAAGATTGGGCTTTACGGGACGTGATTTGGTGAAGAATTGAGTGAGATTCGAAGATTTGAAGTTTTAGGTATGGAGGAGACGTGAGAGGAGGCTGTGGCTGCGCAGCAGCTCTGATTTCATGAATATTTATAGATGAGGAAGAATTGTAATAGATTACAGGGATTGGTAATCGATTACAGGACCAATAAGCCTTCTGGTAATCGATTACATGATGTTGTAATCGATTACAGACTGTCTGTTCATGTGTAATCGATTACACTGGATGGTAATCAATTACCAGAGCCTATCCTAGGCTAGTTTCTTAAGAGAATATCTATGTTTATGCTAAAACACATCCAATATGATTAATTATCACTACTAATGCACTTAATTCAATCATTCAATCATTACATACACAAGACATCAAAAATTCTATCATAATAACAAGAATTCAAACAAGATCAATCAAAATAATCTATAAACAATCAATCATAAGAGTAAATTAATCAATCAATCCTTATTTTTCTAAATCTCTAACATCTAAGAGGCCTAATTCTCTTCTAATAGAGAAGAATACTTCCTTGGGGAGAGGTTTTGTGAAAATATCAGCAAGTTGATTCTTAGTATCAACAAACTCTAATACACAATCTCCCTTTAGAACATGATCTCTAAGAAAATGGTGTCTAATCTCTATATGTTTAGTTCTAGAGTGTTGAACTGGGTTTTTGGATAGATTTATGGCACTAGTATTATCACACTTAATAGGTATGTGATCAAGAAGGATGCCATAGTCAGATAATTATTGTTTCATCCATAAAATTTGTGCACAACAACTACCGGCAGAGATATACTCCGCTTCAGCAGTAGATAAAGCAACACTATTTTGTTTCTTACTATGCCATGAGACAAGAGCCGATCCAATGAATTGACAAGTTCCACTTGTGTTTTTTCTATCAGTTTTAGATCCGGCAAAATCAGAATCAGAATATCCTATTAATTTACATATTGAATTCTTAGGATACCATAATCCTAAATTAATTGTACCTAATAGATATCTCATGATTCTCTTTACTGCACTTAAATGTGATTGTTTGGGGTTGGATTGAAACCTAGCACACATGCATACACTAAACATAATATCAGGTCTACTAGCAGATAAATAGAGAAGAGATCCGATCATACCTCGATATTGTTTTATGTCTATAGACTGACTAGATTCATCTTTATCTAAGTAAAAACTAGTGCTCATCGATGTAGACATGTGTTTTGCACTTTCCATCCCAAATCTTTTGATCAATTCCTTGCAGTACTTGGATTGATTGATGAATATACCTTCTTGAGTTTGCTTGATTTGTAATCCCAGAAAGTACTTCAGTTCTCCCATCATTGACATTTCAAATTCACTTTGCATATCAAGGGAAAACTCCTTGCACAATGAATCATTAGTGGATCCAAAAATTATATCATCAACATATATTTGAACCAACAAAATATCATTATGCTTTCTCTTTATGAACAATGTGGTATCCACTTTACCTCTAGAGAATTCTTTTTCTAGAAGAAAATTGCTTAAGCGTTCATACCACGCTCTAGGGGCTTGTTTCAAACCATAAAGAGCCTTTTGTAATTTACAAACATTATTTGGTTTATCCGGAATTTCAAAACCAGGGGGTTGTTCAACATATACCTCTTCTTGAATTAAGCCATTTAGAAAAGCACTCTTAACATACATTTGATAAAGTTTAAAATCCATTATGGATGCATATGCCAAAAGCATTCTAATGGCTTCTAATCTTGAAACAGGAGCATATGTTTCTTCATATTCTATTCCTTCTTCTTGATTATACCCTGTCGCAACGTGCCCTTTTGCGGGCGAGCGAAGGCGAGGCTCACGGGTGCGCTTTCCAAAGGAGGAAAGATGCGCGGAGTCGCCACCAACGTTTATTTGTGGAAAATGTCGGAAAAACCGAAGGAAACCGGTCAAAATGAAAATTCTAAGTTCGGGAGTTGTATTTACATTAGAGGAAGGTATTAGCACCTCTCACGTTTGTCCCAAAGGACAACAGCCTATTTTTAAGAATTGTGGAATTGTGTTACCTTAACTTTTATTTCTTTTTATTTTTTGAGGTCGACAAAAGCGGGGCTTTTGCTCCTACGTACCCTCCATCGAAGAGGAAATCAGACCTACGTAGTTCTTTCTTAAGAGTGAATCAAGCGATTCTTTTTACTTGAAAGGTGATCATTTTAAGGCGTTGGACCTTAAAAATGATCTGTTTTACTTGGTAAGAAACTGAAATGATAAACTTTCAAAATCCTATTTTTGTGGACGAGCTTGACTAGGCGAGTTGATTTTAGCCTTAGTTTCACTTTAGTTATTAGTCAATTCAATTAAGAATGAGAAATCCCAAAGAAAAAACGTCCGATTGATTTTTCGCTTTATTTTACTAAAAGGTGTTTTTTGATTATTATATTATTATTTTACCTCTTTTTTGATTTCCAACGTGGTTACGGCACGACCGAACGGTCGGAATTCATTTTAATAGAAATTAACGGATGATACAATTCAAATAATCAGTGGAAATTTATTTTATTTTTAGATTAGGCGAGAAATGACTTAAATAAATGACTGAAACACGTCAAAAGGGGGTATAGAAAGCGAATGAAAATGAGAATAAAAATACATGAAACAAAATGTGGACCGCCACGGGTACATAGAATGAATTGAAAAGCTTGGTTTGAGGTACTTACCCGTTGAAGACTGAAGAAAACAAAGAACGAACGATGAATGTTGAAGAACGGTCGAGAATTTTCGCGCAATTACTCATGGAAACTTTACGGAAGCGCCTCGGCTTGGATTTTCTTCACGGAAATAATTTTCCTCAGCAATTTCGAGAGAATAAGAAGTGCCAAGAAGGCTGAACCTCTTCTCCCTTCACTCCTCCCCCTATTTATAGCAAAATAGGGGAGGAGCTTGCCACCCAGCTTGCCCAGGCGAGCAAGGTTGCTTCCTCCAGAAGCAACAGCCTTCTGGAGGAAGAATCTGGAAGGCCCAAGTGGGCCTGATTGCTATTTGTACCCCCCTTTTTACTAAATTCACCCCCTTCTACTTTTTTTGGTAATTCTTTTTCCGTAACGTTACGAAACTTTACGAATTTCGTAACAATACTTATTTTCCTTCCGCAAGGTTACGAATCCTTACGGATTATGTATTTACTCTTTTTTAGCTTTCGAAGAAGTTACGGAAACTCACGGATTGCGCAAAAACACCTCTTTTCGATTTCCGCCACATTACGGAACTTCACTTATTGTGCAACAAAGGACGCCAAGTATCTCAAAGCGGCTAACCAAAGGTTGCATGTCATCAAGTAATAATCCCCGGACGAAATTAGGGTATGACATACCCTTTTGCTACTAACCTGACTTTATTTCTAATAATTATACCATGTTCATCTAATTTATTTCTAAAAACCCATTTTGTTCCTATGACAGGATAATTTTCAGGTTTTTCTACTAATTTCCACACATTGTTTCTTTCAAATTGGTTCAATTCGTCTTGCATGGCAATGATCCAGTTATCATCTATTATGGCTTCTTTTATATTTTTGGGTTCAATCATAGATACAAAAGCCATATTATTGCATAAGTCTTTAAGAGAATGTCTAGTTGTTACCCCTTTTGAGATATCACCAATGATGTTATCGAGGGGATGATCTCTTGAAGTTTTCCATTCTCTTGGAAGTTCATCATTGGATTTGACTTCTACTGGAGGATCTTCATTGTTTCCTTTATCATTTCCTTTTGAATCTTGTTCATCAATATTCATATGTTCTAAAGAATCTGCAATATCATCTAGCATATTCTTTCTTGACAATATAGCATTAGATTCATCAAAGGTAACATGAATGGATTCCTCGATATTCATAGTTCTTTTATTATATACCCTATATGCTTTGATTTGTAATGAATATCCAAGAAAAATACCTTCATCAGATTTTGCATCAAATTTTCCTAGATTATCTTTACCATTATTGAGCACAAAGCATTTGCAACCAAAAACATGTAGATGAGAAATATTAGGTTTTCTACCATTATATAACTCATATGGGGTTTTCTTTAAAATGGGTCTTATTAAGGCCCTATTCATGATGTAACATGCAGTATTGACCGCTTCAGCCCAAAATTACTTTGGAAGAGAAGTATCATTTAATAAAGTTCTAGCAATTTCTTCCAATGACCTATTTTTCTTCTCAACAACTCCATTTTGTTGAGGGGTTCTAGGTGCAGAAAAATTGTGTTCAATACCATGTTCATCACAGAATAATTCAAAATCTTTGTTTTCAAACTCACCCCCATGATCACTTCTAATGGATGCAATCTTAAGATTTTTCTGGTTTTGTATGACTTTAGCAAGTTTTCTAAATGCTTGGAATGCATCACTTTTATGTCCTACATGCTTTATATTAATGTCATGCTTATGTTCTATAAGACATTTTTGAGAATCAAATGATACTAGATAGCCTTTGTCGCATAATTGACTAACGCTAAGCAGGCTGTGCTTAAGGCCTTCAACAAGTAGAACATTTTCAATGGAGTTTGAAGAATTTGTACCTATTTTACCAACTCCAAGGATTCTACCTTTGTTGTTTTCACCATATGTTACATGCCCGCTTTTCTTTGGAGAGATATGTGTAAAATTTGATGCATCTCCAGTCATATGTTTTGAGCATCCGCTATCTATGTACCACTTCTTCCTCAAAGACACCTACATAATTAAGTTTTTGACTTAGGTACCCAAACTTTATTGGGTCCTTGCATGTTAGTATAAACTGAGGATCCTTTTGGGACCCATATCATTTTAATGTTGCTGTAATTTTTCTTGAAATAGCAAGTTGATATGCCATGTCCTCTTCTTCCACAGTAAAAACAAGTGATATAATTACATTTTCGTGTGGAAGTAGGAAAGTTTTTATGAAACTTTTGTTGTTTTTCAGATTTATACCCTAGTCCATTCTTATTGGAAACATATCTTTGTTTACTTAATATGACATCTAAATTATTTTTACAATAAGAAAATTTAGCAAGTGAATTTTTCAACTCTTTAATTTCTTTTTCATATTTTTCACAACAACTACAAGGATCTGATATTTTCTTGTCAGAAATAGTGGAGATATTAACTTTTTCATTTGTTTTAGAAATTGAGACTTCATTTCTAAGATGATCTAATTCTTTGTTTAATTTTGAGATTTCATTTTCTAAATTTGAAATTGTTTTCTTTGAAGATGAAACTAATTTTGCAAGTTTAATTGACTCTTTATGCAGATCAGCAAATGCTTCTTGCAATTCATCAAAAGAAATAGATAAGTTATTTGAAGATGTTACCTCTTCATCACTTTCGTAACTTTTAGCCATAAGGCAGAGATTTATCTCTTCATTTTCTGAATCTTCAGAAGATTCCATATCATTTTCATCCCATGTGATGTATGCTTTCTTCAGTTTCTTTTCACTAAGATTTTTCTTTTCAGATTTCTCCATCTTTTCCTTGAAGATGGGATAATCAACCCTCAGATGTCCAGGTTGATTACATTCAAAGCATTTTAAAGTAGAGGATGAAGTTTCTGTCCTTCTCTTTGATTTAAAATTGGGTCGCCTCTGATTTCCTCTTACTTTAAGAAACTTGTTGAATCTTTTTACAAAAAGACTTAGATCATCATCATCATCTGGATCATTTTCCTGATCACTTTCTTCTTGAATTGAGGATGATGCTTTAAGAGCAATTCCTTTCTTTTTCTTGTCATTTTCTTCATGTTGGTGTAATCTCAATAATTCCATCTCGTGTTCCTGCAACTTTCCAAATAAAGTGGCAAGGGACATGTTAGACAAATCTCTTGATTCAGTAATGGCCATTACTATGGGTTGACATTCTCTACTTAAACATCTTAACACCTTGTTTATGAGATCCTCATTTTGAAATTCTTTTCCTAAGGCTGCTAGATGATTTACTATATGTGTAAATCTCTTTTGCATGCTTTGAATATTTTCATTTGCATTCATTCTAAATAATTCATACTCATGAGTTAGTGCATTTATCCTAGATCTTTTAACATCTGTAGTTCCTTCATGTGTTAATCGAAGAGTGTCCCACATTTCCTTAGCACTCTTACAATTTGAAACCTTGAAATATTCATCCATTCCCAGGGCAGATGTTATTATGTTTTTGGCTTTTAAATTGTATTGTACTCGTTTTCTATCCTCTTCAGACCATCTATCTCTAGGTTTTTCTATAGTTATACTTTCACTTGATGAACTGCCATCTATTGTAATTCTTTCTACTGTGGTGGGTATATAAGGCCCTATTTCTATGGCTTCCCAAATATTTAGGTCTATTGCCTCAATAAAAATTTGCATTCGGGTTTTCCAGTAATGGTAACCCTCTCCATTAAAGATTGGAGGTCTATTGATAGAATTCCCTTCTGGAAATAAGGAGTTTGTTGAGGCCATCTTTTTCTTGAAGCTTCTAAACTTTATACAAGAATGAAGCTCTGATACCACTTGTTAGACAAGTGGCCTTAGATATCTTAAGAAGGGGGGGGGGGGGGGTTGAATTAAGATATTCCAAACTACTTCCCCAATTAAAAATCTATTTCACTTTCTATTCAAGTTATAAATTCCCTTAACAATGAACTTCTTAAATATTAATTCAAATAAAAACAATTTGAATATGAATATAAAGCAATAATAAACAAAGGAGTTTAAGGGAAGAGAAATTGCAAACTCAGATTTATACTGGTTTGGCCACACCCTTGTGCCTACGTCCAGTCCCCAAGCAACCCGCTTGAGAGTTCCACTATCTTGTAAATTCCTTTTACAAGTTCTAAACACACAAGGGCAATCCTTCCTTTGTGTTTAGAATTCCTTTACAACAAGAGACTCTCGGTCTCTTAATCCCTTAACAAATTAGAAGGAGAAGAAGAATGAATCTCTCTAGAAAGAGATAGATTTTACAGATTGAGCACTCAAATAATTCCTTAATGAATTGCAATTGAATTGGCCAAGGAATTCTTAAGAGGATAAAATGATTTTGCTTTTTGAGAGGATAAACACTTTTGTTCTGAAAAACTCTGAGCAAATTCGTGTTATAAGTCACATATATATAGACCATTGGTGGTCATGAAAAAGCCCTTTGAGAAGTTGTGACTCTTAGAAAGATTTTTCTGAAAATCTTCTCTGGTAATCGATTACAGGAATTGTGTAATCGATTACAGCTTTTAAAATTTGAATTAAAACGTTTATTAACTGCTGGTAATTGATTACCAAAATTGTGTAATCGATTACACATCCTAAAATTTAAATTCAAATTTTAGTAGCCGTTGTAAAACATATTTGGCCACTGGTAATCGATTACATCCTCTGGTAATCGATTACCAAAGAGTAAATCCTTTGAAAAACACTTTTTAATTTAAATTACTTGGCCAAACCTTTTGCTAATTCAATTAGGAATTCCCTTCCTAATATACTAGTGATCATCTTGATGTTGTGACTTGTAATCTTGAAGTATTGTCTTGAATTTAATCTTGAAAAGCCCATTTGCATCAATTGCATCATATCATCATGATCATCATCAAAACACCAAAGGCAATTGCATCTACAAAAACTTCTGATAAGCATGCTCCTTATTCTTCTTTTTATTTTTTAATACCCTAATTTTTGCCTAGGTCACCCTTTCGGGTTTTCAACCTATCGGGTGAGAACTTCTGATCTACCCCTAAGTTTGCTTGAGGCTCATGCATGGTGCCTCTTATTGCCCCAGCGTAGGGATCTGAGGTATCTATTGTTGTCTTTTGTCATGACCTTGTAGCAAGGAAACATGAAAGAAACTGTTAAGGTTCTCGAAAATGAATTTTCAAGGACGAGAAATATTTAATGGATTTTCAATTGATAGATTAAGTCGAATGACTCTTGTTCTTGACAACTCACTTTTCTATCAAAAGACAACCTTTAAGAATGACAAAAGGAGGTCACATGAATGTCTGTACTTCTTATTTTTGATTTGAAACACAATCAATCAAACATTTTTCTTGCTTTACTCATCGTTTACGGCACCCTCACCAAACATGGAGAACGATCAATTTCTGATTGAACAGACTTGGAGATCAACTCAAGAGTGCAGCTCACTTAAGCAAACAAACCAATTGCTTAGATTCACATTCCAATGAAAGTTAAATAAGCAAAGATGTAATTGTGAGAGAAAGAGAGACAAGGACATCAAATTTATCCATATTATTAGCATTGTGACTGTTGTTTATAGTAATGGCATAAACCTGAAAATCTTAATGAGTCATTGGATACATCTAAAACCAACCTTCAAATTGCCCCAAGCATCATACATAATATTGCTTGACGACATCAGAATTCACGAGCGATTCTCCTCCTCGAATCTCAGCCAGCCTGCATCAATCAAACTTTGCACTTTATGTTTCAGGGTCATACAATGCACAATGGAATGCCCCGAAACCCCCCCATGATAAGCACATGTCACGTTGAGATTGAAAACTCTGGGAAACAAAGGTTGAGAAATCTTTGCTGGGCTTATGACTAACATTGCATTATCAAGCAAATAGGGGAGTAAGTCAGCATATGGCATTGGAATTGGGGCGAATTCTACAGGCTTCTTTTCTGGAAAGTTCCTTCACTGGTTGGTGTTTTGACTGGTATTAGGGGTGGTGTTTGGTCTTGGATATGAATCGGCTGGATTTTGTGGCCGATTTGGGGGTGTCCTTTGTGGATGATTGGGAGTTCTTGGTTTGTAGGGTGGTGGGTAATGAGAAGGACTGATATTGGCCGAGTATTGATATTGTTGGGCTAATGGGAAATTTGGCCATGTAGGAACGACAACCACAACATAGGTTTCTCCCTCCTTCTTACTCCCTCCATTTGCCCCAGGCTTCCTATCACCAGAATTCATTGAAGTAGTGTAATCAAATTTGCCTCTTTTTAGGCCTACTTCAATCCTCTCACCCGCAAACACTAAATCTGCAAAGCTCAAAGGCATGTAACCCACCATCTTCTCATACTAGAACATTGGTAATGTGTCCACCATCATTGTTATCATCTCCCTCTCCATCATTGGGGGCACTACTTGAGTTGCTAGAACCCTCCACCTTTGGGCGTATTCTTTGAAAGATTCATGCTCCCTTTTGCACATGTTCTGCAATTGCATTCTATCCGAAGCCATGTCAGAATTGTACTGATACTGCCTAATGAAGGCAACCATTAGGTCTTTCCAAGAACAGATCTGAGAAGGTTCCAAATTAGTATACCAGGTGACGGCTGCCCCAGTAAGACTTTCTTGGAAGAAATGCATCAACAATTTTTCATTTTTTGCGTATGCCCCCATTTTCCTGCAGTAAATCTTCATGTGATTCTTGGGGCAAGTAGTCCCCTTGTACTTATCAAAATTTGGCACCTTGAACTTTGAAGGAATGACCTCGTCAGGAACTAGGCACAACTCTGCAATGTCAGCAAAGGCATAATTTACACCTCCTTCAATGACCCTTAGCCTTTCCTCTATATGATCAAATTTGTCCCTTTTCACCATAATGGGTGTTCACTTCTGGCAAGTGCACCGGATTGCGTAAGTAGTATAAAATGGTAAGAACCGAGTATTGAACTCTCAGGGAAATTTTGTTACTTGGTAAAGCTATTTCAGTAAATAGGTGTCTAGTGTGAACAGAGATATGTTTACTATGAACAGGTGTGTGAACTAACTATTTAAAGGGAAAAATCACGTGAGAAATGATGCGTAAAAACAAGTAGACGCCATTTTGGCCTTCCTAATAGGTGCCTGATGCTAGAAGGATATTCTCTACTTAACAATGCTCATGCGTTCTATGGCGTCTCCTGAAATGTTAAACCCTGATTCCTCGTGATAGTCTAGCCTAATCCTGACCAAGCATCATCTGCAGATTCCTCTTGCTGGACTAAACTCAGCCAGGACCGCATTAAGACAAACATACAACCACTAGGTTACCGTACCCCGATTCCTCGTGAAAATACGACAAACTAGCCCAGTCCTATCAAGTTCTAAGAATCAGACCAGTTCCCACTGTTGAATGATCCTAAAAACACATGCATCTATGTGATCAAGGCAAAAGCATGGTAAAATGAAGTTATGATAGCATAGTGAACACACAAAACATCATTAAATAGATAAAAAGATATTTACATCAAGTACCTACAAGGAAGATCCAACAGAGGATTTAGCTTTCCATAACTGGGAGGCTTCCTTTACAACAAAGAGAAGAGAATGAAAGATTGCAGAAATACAAGAAGTGGGGATGTCTCCTCCACCTCTAGGACCTCACAATCACTCACAAACTCATCTCAAGCTCTTAGGACGGCTTCCTCTTCAAGCTCTGGTCTTTGCAGATCTTCACACAACAAAATCTCTCAAACTCTCTGGAACTTGAACCTTTCTCTCTCTAGAACTCTCTAGACATGCAAAAGCTTCAAGAAAAGGCCCAAAACTCCCCTCAGAAATCTGATTTCAGGCTTAAATAGGTGGCCTTGTTAGTGCTCATGCGCGTAGCGCAATTCTGAACCGCTTAGCGCGCATTAGTGAATTTCAGCTTAGCACGGCTTTTCTTGCTCAGCGGATGGACTAAAGCGGTGCGCTTAGCGAGGTGACCCTTCGCTCAGCGAATATGCACAGCTCATCCTCCTTCCAGATTCTTCCTCGCGCTCAGCCGAGAAGTGTTGCGCTCAGCGGATGGCTCGCTAAGCCCGAAGAAAAATGATTATTAAACACACAAAATAGAAGTACTAAGTATTTATTACCTATCGTTAACAAAAAGTAATTACAACACTACAAAATACCCATAAATTGGAGGAGTTTGATACAATTTACACAAGTTTTACTTGTCCTCAAGCAAATAAAGAACAGTTCATTGGTCCCCAAGTCACAATAACATGCAGTTACTATGTACAAAGGCGTATGCAACAAAAGTTACTGATTGCATGTTAAGAGAATGAAGCAAAATGCCCTCATCACTTGTCTTTTACAAGGCATGCAGTTATCCAAAGAGAAGAATAAAATGTAACCTGACCAATTAGATGAAGTTAGGCATAAGATAGATATCAAGGAAAGTAGCTTAAACCACAGTCTCACGGCCACTATTTCACTCATGCACAAGTGTTTAAGCTATTCATTAATAACAACTAGAAAAAGCTCTAATCTTTGTACTTCATTTCATGCCATAAAGTCATAAATGTATATGCAGAATCAGAAGGACTTTCCCAGGCTTGTAGTGAGGTTTGGCTACAAAAATTCAATGGTTTTTTTCGGATTCAAAGGATTAGATTCTAAGAGAGCACAAATCCTAGACTTATCCAAGTGGTCTTTTCAATAAAATTAGCTTGCTCACTAGCTTTTACTTCCATTTGCTTTTGACCTTATTACATCAGCACTCATTTTCTTTGATTGCTTTCTCTCTTTCTTTTTTAACATACAACTTATTTGTTGTGTGTGCTGATGTTTTATCTCTTTTTTTTCTTTACATCCCATTCAGTTCCACTCCCCCAAATTTGGGGTGAATTTGCCTTGAATCATATGCTCTCTCAGAGTCTAAACAAGGTATCTGGAGATAATCATTCAGGTTTAGGGTTCAATTATTGACAAAATCATTCAACTCACAAAGGGTGCAAAGGGTACAGTTATCATTCAAAGTAAGCTTTTTGTTCAAAAGGCTTGGGTATGCATAATCATGGCCTTCATAATGTCCTTATTTACACATATCATTCTAAAATTCAGAGATTGATGCAAAGATTATTACTCATAGCTAGTCGTTCACTCACAATTTAAGTTCACACTCTCACCGGTTTTGGTTCAAGCTTTTCTTTCTCAATCAATCTCTCTACTCACTAACAATTCTAAATGCAAGTTCACATTCTTGTTCTTTCTTTGTCTAACATACACACTTGCTCAAACTCATGAAAAGAAACACAAATTCCATCACAATCATGCATTCAATCCAAAATCAAACCATACACCAATTTTCACAAAAAGATAAAAGTGTTCTACTGCCATATCATCAAAATCAAGTCAAACTGTTCCATATGCTTCAGAATGAGCAAACCAATTACCCATAAATAAAACTAGCAGTGTATATAAATGTAAAAGAAATACTATACTGAAACCATAATTATAATAATAATAAACCAAAAAGAAAACAAAAAGCATCATTAGGAATCAACAATGTCAATAGTGTCTATACTGGGGAATTAGTGAGAGCAACAGCTTCTCCAGATGACGAATCAGAAAGATCAACAATTCCTCCAGCTTGGGAAGCAGGGGCGTCAGCTGTGGCGTCCCTAAAGCAATGACTGGTTTAATAGTAATGATTTAATTAACAAAAACCATGGTAATTTTTTTTTCTTCTTTTTCTTTTTCATTTCTTTCGCTCTTCACAATAATTAGGTTCAGAAGGAAAATCCTCACTATAGAGTCCTGAATGGCCAGTTCATAACTCTATTCGGAGTCATTTCTTTCTTACCACTCGTAATCTCTAAACTATTTTGTTGTTTCAAAGGAAGAGTATGCCAGCCATTACTTTAGGTCGTCACGTGAAAATAATAAAACAAAATACGGTCGGTAAACTCTTTTGTAAATAAAGTTTGCTAATGCTTTCTTTTCAAATAACAAGGTTAAACGTAAGTACATTCATCATTTAAAGTTGTCCAAAATATGGGAGTTTTACAAAATACTTAGTGTCATCCAAAGCAAAAGTATCCCCTGTAGTAGCTTCAACCACATGTGTACAATCATCAAATTCCTATACAATAGGTCTACCCGTACAAAAACAAAAGAGTAAACCTAACAGTCAGTCATAGATACACCCACCCTCAAAAAGTATATAAAACTAGTCCAATGAGTTGTCTACTATGATGAAGAGCCTCCACTAATCGCCATCTCTCCAGGGCCACTATCCTCCGTAGAGTCTGCCTCAGATGTCGACATGACGTCCTCGGGAGAATCCACCTCAGGGAGTGGGTCCTCATCACCCTCTAGAAAGTCAAGAGCATCCACAGCATGCTCAGGAGGTAGTTCCTCAGGGTCCTCCTCGGATGACGTCACCTCAATCACTTGGACAGGCTCCACTGGACGGTATGGTGTAGGCGTGGGTAGTATCCACTCCACAGTACGCTGAATCGTGCGCATGGGTTCATCTGGATGCACCAATGAAGTAGCCGTAAATTGAATCGTGCCCCGAAATCGGCACCTCGTATTGCCTTCGAGGGTCTCCCAAGCTCCCTCTAGGCACTCCATCTCCACTCGATCATGGATTAGCTGCGCTGCTATCACGATCTACAAGAAAGAAAGGAAAGGGGTAGACTCTTTCACGAGAATCTAACTAGGCCGCAACACAATGCGTCTCATAACCACCACATGCAGGTAAAAGGGGTATCTCAAGGCTTTTCATCTATGGTAATCGATTACACAGCCTTGGTAATCGATTACCAGAGGCCACACTCGAATCACACAGCTTCAGGACATGAAAACCTGAAAAAAAGGCACTATGCAATCGATTACACATACCTGGTAATCGATTACCAATGACCCATTCCTTTGTGTAATCGATTACACAGACTGGTAATCGATTACCAGAGGCCTCCACAATCTTCCAGTTCCCTTTTTAAGCCTGGTAATCGATTACACCCCTTGGTAATCGATTACCAGAAGCTCTCCTAGCTTCCTGACCGCGTTTTCAAGCCTGGTAATCGATTACACCCCTTGGTAATCGATTACCAGAGACCATCTTAGCCTCCTATCTTCATTTTTAAGCCTTGTAATCGATTACCCACCCTTGGTAATCGATTACCAGAGGCCATAACCCATATATCACACAAGCCTCCTTGCTTTGTGGTCTTTGTTCCTTTTATCTGTAGACTGCCAGGAGCTCGCCTGCTTAGGTACATCACAGGTTCTCACTGACTGACTATGCCTGGGTTGGGTCGGGATTGGTCAAGCTTGTTTTTGGGCAATAGCACCCCACCTGACGTCCCCAAGGTCTCCTGACCCCCACGACATATCTCCAGGTACCACTCCGTGGTCAACGAATAAAAGCAGGAAGTTTCACCCTTCTACACTTCCTCTTTTCGAGCTTATAGGATTATGGGGTATCCATCACATGTGGTACTAGGTGGCGGTCGGGCGATGGTGCAAGACAATTCTCCACATCCGCAAATCACGTATAAACCCACCATCCCTTGTTGCCCACCTCCAACTGAGCTCACGTACTCCCACGTAGCCCTTATCCTCGTTCCTCTCAATGCCGGGCCCCCATCGATCCTCTCAAGCTCCCACAACATCCAAGAAATTCAACATCCCATCATCACAAACTAACAAAACCAAGCAAAATAGGGCGAAGGCAGAAAACTCTGGCCAGAACACAAACCAAAAATCAGAGCTTTTCACATACAAATACCCCAATAACATTTTCTTCGTTCCAATTCGTTAACCTTCGGATCGACTCGAAAATTTTACTGGAAGTCTCTAGTACATAAGTCTACATTTTGACCATTGGGATCTACTAGAAAACATCCAGAACTCATTTTGTACTACTCTGTCCACAACCAGCAAATACATAGCATTTTTCTGCACTTATACAAAATTCTGCTACACATTTCAACAGCAAAATTCTGCATAAAGTGCAGATTTCGAAATCACACTTTCCCTCATCCAATTTTGCCCAAATTGAATCCTACAAGCCCCAAATCATGTACCAATCATGTCTAAACCAAGGACAAGCTTCAAACCACAGCAACACAAAATCTAGGTATCCAAAACCCCTCAATTTAATGGATTTTCAAGGTTTGAGAAGTGAAATTGAGAATGGGGTAAATTTGGAGTAAAACCTCACCTCACACAAGTTTATAACATCAATTTAAACTTGCTCAACTGGATTTACACCTAAAATTTCACCGAATCAAAATTTGACTCCTCAACACCCAATTTTACCCTAGGAATGGCTCTTTGTTCACTTTGGCCATTTGTTTTTCTCTCTTGCACAGCCCAAACTTTCTCATAAGTCCTAAACGACATTTCAAACTAGGATTAACTCCCTTTAACCTCCAAATACCACTAAATCCAGATTTGGCCTTCCAACTCTCAAAAACTCACTCTTTTTCAACTCATAACACCATATTCTCACTTTCTAACCCCAGGTTAACTCTACCCTTCATCTCTATCAGTTTTCCATAAGCAATTTCAGCACACCAACATCAAAAGCATCATCATAAAAACCCTAAAACTGAATGGTCAAGCTTAACTCACTCAAACATAACAAGTTTAGCATGCTTTCGTCAAATCTCTTCACAAATGACTATCAAAAAGCATTAACCAAGCAAAACTGCCCATCATATCTCCCAAAGCCCCATACCCACGAAAATCAAGTGAGAAAGAAGTCTACCCAAACCTGAAATTTCGAGGTCCCACACGTAGAGATGCGCTTCACGACTCCGAAAATGCCTTCCTTTCGCGATTTGGAGCAGAAATGGTGACCAGAGGTTAGAGCTTTGTTGGGCAACAATGGTGGATGAGAGAAAAGAAGAAGAAGGCTGCGTGAGAGAGAGGGAGTGAGCTTCTGAAAATTGGGGCTGAGTGAGGAGAGAGAGAGTGTTGCTTTTTGGTTTAAAAAAAAACGGCTTTTCTCTTTTCTATTATTTTATTTTAAGCTATGCCACATGTCTCCATTTGAGTGGAGCATAAGAACCCACTTTTTCTCTTGATGTGACTCATGCTTAGCCACATCAAGAGAAAAATATGACCTTTTGAAATGCCAAAATCCTGCCTCAGTTTGCGTGCCATTCCTCTGGTTCCAGTCCCTCGCATTTCTCTGCGCCCGTCGGGGCTAGTTTTTGAAAGTAGGCAATATATATATATATATATATATCAAAACGCTCAGAATGAAACCCCGAGCGTGGTTCAGAGGTTGGTTTTGTTAAATTTTAAGTTACACGCAAAACGATGATTTTTAGACTAATTAATTGAGAATTAACCTATAACCTTCCAGTTATGGATTTCTCTTCCTTAATCAGCCTAACCCACGTATCTTGCCCCCCTATTCCTACTTCTACCAGGAACATATATGCATATACACTGAATAATACTTATATATATATATATATATATATATATATATATATATATATATATATATATATATAATCATACAAAATGCACCGTTTACAAAAATTCCGGGTAGAAATTTCCAGGATGTCACATCAGCTGTTTCTTCAGCTGGTGTAATAGAGGGGTCAGCTGTTTCTTTATCTGGTGTATCAGGAAGGGCAGCAGCTTCATCTGATGATGCATCAGAGATGATAATCAGAGGTGGAAATGGGGGAACTACTTCAAGCTCAGCAGAAGGAGGTGGATTCACCACTGGAGTTCGTGGCTCGACTAGCATTGGTTCAACCCGTGCCAGTGCGGGTTCCGAAGGAGCAGCCTCATTGGTTCTCACCAATGGAAGTTGAGCTTCAGGCCAGGCTACTTTCTCAAGAAAATACTCCAGAGGTACAATTGGCCTGATCTGAGCCAACTCTCGCAGGCTGTGCATGATAATAAGTTGTCCTCTGAATAGGCTCTGTAGCATAGGGACTGAAGTTTATAGGTGTTGGACATCTGGCTCTATGGTGGCTAACTGAGGAGCTGGGATGGATGATGAAGGGATGTCATCTGTTCTAGCCCTCTTTCTTGATGACATCTGCAAATAAAGGAACCAAACAGCTAAACAGGATATAAGTTGATCAAATTCAAAAACTGAAAAATAAAACTAAAAAAAGTACTGGCAGCTTAGCGAGACATGGTCCGCTTAGCTCATCTTCACAAAATAGATACTTCCGCTTAGCGACAGGTGAAGCCGCTTAGAGGAAGTTGCAAAACTGCAGCCTCTGCATAATTGGCTTAGCTAGTAAGTGCCCGCTAAGCCTATGGTCTGCCGCAAGGATGATGTAAGCTCTATTGGAGCTTGTAGGCCTAGGATCTTCTTCATCAATGGATTCCTTTGCTTCTTGGAAGATGAATGACAGCAGAATGGAGAAGGAAGGGAGAGAGGAGACGCTACTTCAAGGAGAAGATGAGTCTAGAAGAAGCTCACCACCATAGGAGGCCATGGATAAGAGCTTGGAGGAAGAAGGAGATGAATGAAGGGAGAGGAAGATAAGAGCACGGAATTTTGTGCTCTAAAAGAGCTTTGAAATCTGAAGTTTAATTTTAAAATGATCCAAGTTGAAAAAAATGCACACACATGACCTCTATTTATAGCCTAAGTGTCACACAAAATTGGAGGGAAATTTGAATTTCAATTCAAATTTCACTTGAATTTGAAATTGAATTTGTGGAGCCAAATTTTGGAGCCAAAATTTCACTAATTATGATTAGTGAATTTCAGTTATGGTTCAGCCCACTAATCCAAGATCAATTCCAAGATTCTCCACTAAGTATGCTTAGGTGTCATGAGGAATGTACAACATGAAGGACATGCACAAAGTGTGACTATATGATGTGGTAATGGGGTGTAGTAAGCAAATGCTCATCCCCCCCTCTAAAATTTAATTGGATTGGGCTTCTACCAATTCAATTAAATTTATTTCCCAACACACACATCAAATATTCACTTAGTACGTGTGAAATTACAAAACTACCACTAATACAAAAACTAGTCTAGGTGCCCTAAAATACAAGGGCTGAAAAATCCTATATTTTCAGGGTACCCTACCTACATTATGGAGCCCTAAATACGAGGCCCAAAAATAATGTAATCCAAATCTAATATGTACAAAGATAAGTGGGCTCATACTTAGCCCATGGGCCCAAAATCTACCCTAAGGCTCATGAGAACCTTAGGGCCTTCTCTTGCATCACTGGCCGAATCTTCTTGGAATCTTCTATCCAATGCCCTTGGGGGGTAGGATTGAATCATTACCTCCCCCTTGAAAAGGATTTGACCTCAAATCCATAGTTTCTTGAAACTCAGGGGTTCTTTCCTCAACAACTGTAAAAAGAATAAAAACATATGTATTAGTGATGTTGGGTATGTTAGAGTAGGGTAAGGACTGAAAACCCCTTTCTTGACCATCTTCCCATGAGAGAATATAGTTCCTCACCAAATCAATGAGTGGTGCTACAAGTATAGAAAAATATAGAACAAATCTTTTGTAAAAGTTTGTTAAGTCATTGACGCCCCAAATTTCCCTTATACATGGTGGAGTAGGCCACTCAGGAATGACCTTTATTCTCTTAGGGTCCATGGGAAGCCCTTGATCACTATTTAAAAAGTCAAGGAAAGTAATGGAATAAAACATACCTTTTTCTTTATTTTCATGTTGATTATTCCTACAAAAAATTATGACAAACCTAAGGTGTCCCTTATGAGCACCTAAGTTTGTATTGAAACAAAAAATAAGAACAAACCTACCTAATGAGTGATCGAGGTCGTACCCGAATCAAATAAACATTAAAAATGCAGTATCTAAAAAGTGATCCTAGGTCGTCTCCAAACGAGCAATGGTCAACCAATGTTCATAATAGATAGTGATAAAACAGTAACGAATTGGGGGGTGGAGGGGTATTTGTTTTTGTAATTTAAACAGCGAGCAAATTTTAATTAGAAAATAACAGAATTAAAACATGTTGTTTCCCCTTGATTCACAAGCAAATCTCTTATCCTAGGTTACGACGATTTATCCCTAACCAGTTCAACCACTTAATCCAACCCTAAATTAAATTACTAAGCGAAAATTAACATAAGTCTGTCATTATGTGATTAAGCAACACATACACCAATTAATCATGAATGAAACTGATCATTAAGCATGAACGTAAATTAAGTGTAGAGACAATTAATCAAGCACTAAGCATGCATGGATTAATAGCACCAAATACAGAGTAATTGGTGAAGAGGAAAAACTAATCAGAATTCAATAGTAATAACAAAACCTCAAAGACAGTTGTGCTTAATCCTCAAGAGAAAACAACGCTTGAGAGTTAGCCTTCCATTAATCAGTAGAAAATGAAATTGTAGATTGAAGCAGAATCGAAATTACAGAAAACGAATTTTATTCTATGTGAACAGTACATATGAACAGTAAAAACTGGAATTCTAAAACCCTATAATTATTCTCTTCTTCGAAAAAAAACTCCATAAACTAAAACCCTGGTGTTGTTATATAGGTCCTCAACCCCAAAGCTTACAAATCTGTTTTAAGTCCAAGCCCATAAATAAAATAAAATCTGGACAAGATAAGATTGGATGAAATAAAATCTGGACGAAATAAAATATTAATGAAATAAAATCTAGATAAGATAAGATTTGATAAAATAAAATTGTCTGCTCTCTTCAAGTCCAAGCCCAATTCCGGATTTAAGCCCAATTGCTTATAATTCTCCTGAAATTAAATTAAAAACATAAAATTAGTCAAGTAGGCCCAAATGAGAAAACTGCATAATTAATTTGACAATTAAGGCTAATCAGTAATTAAAGTGGTGACAAAAGGGTTAAGAAATAGGAGAAAATAATGACACATCAAATCCCCCCACACTTAGCCTTTTGCACTCCTGGGCAAAATCAAAAAGCAAAGCAAGGAACAAATCTAGAGACATTAAAGAGAAACAAACAAAACCAAAAACAATTACATATTTCTCAATGAATGAAAGGAATGGGCAACATCCAACACGTAGAGAGTTAAAGAATCAAGACAGTCATGAAAATCATCCAAGCATCTCAAACATGGCAAGATAGTCAATCAGCTCAAGAATGAAAAGCGATAAAGCCTCATAAGATATGCACTCTATCTCTCAAGTGTCTAGGCTACTGTTTACTCTCAGAGCACCCATGAAAACAAACACCACATAGACTTAGCAAGACTCTAAAATTGACAACCACACCACAAACACATGCACATGAGGATCAAAAGGTCTTTTAAGGTTGTAATGGGGCCAAGGACAAGGTAGAGGAAAGTATGGGATAAGTAGCTAAAACCCAAAGGAATAAAGGAGCAATGGGGAATAATTGGGAACTAAGAAAAAGTAGTAAACCCCAAAACCAAAATTAAAAATTAAGCATAAAAAGTAAACCCAAAACAAAATCAACCAAGTCCTCAAACCAATCCAAGCCTTCAAACCAAGACCTCATTTATTCAACTTGATTTCTTTTTCTATTTTTTTAACGTGAAAAGTAACATATTTGAAAGCATTTGAAAAATAGAGCAACAATTAAGCAATATATGTATATAAATCAAGCATGGCCAAAATACATCATCAAGCATGGCCAACAAAAACATATCATCCAATGAAACGTACCACCCCCCCCCCCCACACACTTATTCCCAAATCAATTCCAAAGCTCCAAAATTCCTTAAGGGTAGGGTGAGAACATGGTTTTTCACTTAAGGCTTGTAATGAGCTTCAAAAAAAAGAAAGGGGAACATAGGCTCAAAAGGGCTATCAAAGGAATTAATTCAAGGTAGGCTCATTTGGCTAGAGGCTTATAAGAACAAAATGCCTAAATCATCTCCCAACATGCATGTGAAGCAAGAAGTATCAACAAGAGTCAAGCCAAGGCTATTGTGTAAGCAATCAATTGGGCAAAACACACCGAATAAAATAGATGATGATGGCTCAAATTCTCACCAAAGGTAAATCTATCACTTTCAATTCAAACTTTCAAAACTAACTTGACATGTAGAGAAAAACAAGGTTTTCAATTCACAAAATGCCAAGAAACTCCTATTTCAAAAACAATTACCCATTACCTGTACATAACCCAAAATTCAAAGAGAAACATGCAATGTTGTATACAAAACACAAAACCAAAATAACAAAGAAAAAGAAGGAGATAGAAAAAGAAAACTCCCTAAGTCATGGCGGAAGAGAAGTAGGGTGAAGTAAGGAGGTCTCCTTCACCACTACATCCACTAAAGAGAGATTTGTGAGGAATGGTTTCAGGCGGTGTCCATTGACCTTGAAGCTCTTATATGTGGATTCACTTTTGATCTCAATTGTACCATAAGGAAAAACATTAGTCACCACAAAAGGACCAATCCACTTTGACCTCAACTTACCACTCATGAGCCCAAGCATAGAGTTATACAATAAAACTTTCTATCCAACCACGAAGTCCTTCTTAGCTACCAAGCTGTCATGGAACTTCTTGGTCTTCTCCGTGTAGAATTTGGAATTCTCATAGTCTTCTAAACGGATCTGATCTAGCTCACTTAGTTGCAACTTCCTTTCCTCTCCAACCTGATCAATAGAGAAGTTGTAGGTCTTTACAGCCCAGCAGGCTTTGTGCTCTATCTCTACAAGAAGATGACATACCTTGCCAAAGACAACCCGATAAGGAGACATTCCTATGGGTGCTTTGTAGGCAGTCCTATGCGCCCAAAGAACATCATCCAACCTGGTGCTCTAATCCTTTCTCTTTGGCTGCACAATCTTCTCCAAGATCTTTTTTATCTCCCTGTTTGAAATCTCAGCCTGCCCATTAGTTTGGGGGTGGTAAGGTGTGGAAATTTTGTGCACGACCCCATACTTTTTGAGCAAGGCATACATGGATCTGTTACAAAAATGGGTGCCTTGATCACTAACGATGGCTCTAGGGACTCCAAAACTGCAAAACAGATTAGATCTAACAAAATCTACAACAACCTTAGCATCGTTAGTTCTGGTGGGTTTGGCTTCCACCCATTTTGAAACATAATCAACAACAAGGAGAATATACACAAAACCCAAAGAGACAGGGAAAGGTCCCATAAAATCTATACCCCAGACATAAAACACCTCACAGAACAACATGGGTTGTTGAGGCATTTGTTGTCTCTATGAAAGTGAGCCGCCTGCTCTCTGACAAGGCTCACAAGTGCTACAGATTCTCCACGCATCCTTGAAGATGGTAAGCCAATAGAAACCGCAATCAAGCACTTTGCAAGCTGTCCTCTGTATGCCAAGATGGCCACCTGGTGCGGAAGAATGAAAGAATTGCAGGACCGAGTCGATCTCATGGTCTGGAATGCATCTCCTAATAACCTGGTCATTGCACAACTTCCACAAATAGGGGTCATCCCAAATATAATGCTTAGCATCGCTCTTAATTTTATCATTTTGAGCTTTCGATGCTAAGGGAGGAAAAATAGATGCAACCAAATAATTCACAATATTAGCAAACCAAGGAGTGGGTGAGTCCTCAGACGCACGCTCAATCCTACTCAGGTGGTCAGCCACGAGGTTCTGTGCACCACTCCGATCACGAATCTCCAAATAAAACTCTTGGAGCCAAAGCATCCACCTAATCAATCTAGGCTTTGATTTAGCCTTCTTCAACAGGTACTTCAGCGCTGCATGGTCAGTATAAACAATAACACGAGTACCAAGTAAATATGAACAAATTTTCTCAAGATCAAAAACTATTGCTAATAGCTCTTTCTCTATGGTAGTGTAATTTGCTTGAGCAGCATCCAAAGTTCTGGAAGCGTAGTAGATCACCCGAGGCAGCTTATCAATCTTTTGAGCAAGGATAGCCCCCAATGCGTAATTGAATGCATCACACATTAGCTCAAATGGGGCTGTCCAATCAGGTGCCTAAATGATAGGGGTGGTAGTCACTACACGCTTGAGGCAATCAAAAGCCTCTTTGCATCGGTCATCAAAATCAAACTCCACATCCTTTTGCAGCAGATTGGATAGTGGAAGGGCCACTTTGCTAAAATCCTTGATAAAGCGCCTATAAAACCCTGCATGACCAAGAAAAGAACGAACCTCTCACACACAAGAGGGGTAAGGCAATTGTGAAATAACAACTATTTTTCTAGGGTCTACCTCTATGCCCTTTCTAGAAATATATGCCCTAAGACTATACCTTGTTCTACCATGAAGTGACATTTTTCAATATTCAGCACAAGGTTAGTTTCAATGCATCTACTAAGAACTTTATCCAGACTATCCAAACATGTATCAAAAGAGGATCCATAAACAGTAAAATCGTCCATAAACACCTCTATGCAACTCTCTAAAAATCATTGAAAATGCTAAGCATACACCGCTGGAAAGTACTAGGGGCGTTGCATAGGCCAAAGGGCATCCTCCTATAGGCAAAAGTGCCAAAGGGACAGGTGTATGTGGTCTTTTCTTAATCCTCAGGAGCAATATGAATTTGTAAATAACCAGAAAAACCATCAAGAAAATAGTAATGAGATTTACCTGCCAAGCATTCAAGCATTTGATCAATGAATGGCAGGGGAAAATGATCTTTTCTAGTTACCTGGTTCAGCCTCCTATAATCAATGTAGACTCGCCAGCTGTTCTGCACTCTTGTGGGGATAAGCTCATCCCTTTCATTCTTAATTACTGTGAGGCCTGTCTTCTTAGGAACCACTTGGACTGGACTCACCCACTGGCTGTTAGAAATGGGGTACATGATTCCAGGTTGTAAGAGCTTGGTCACCTCCTTTTTCACCACATCTAGAATGACGGGGTTGAGTCGCCGCTGTGGCTGCCTCATTGGCTTAGCTCCATCCTCTAAAAGTATCCTATGCATGCAGGTAGATGGGCTAATACTAGGAATGTCTGCTAAAGTCCATCCAATGGCTTTCTTGTGCTTTTTGAGAACTAGTAACAACTTCTCCTTTTGCTCAGCAGCAAGGGAGACAAAGATGATCATTGGAAATTTTTCCTTGTCCTCCAAGTAAGCATATTTGAGGGTTGTTGGTAAGGACATCAACTCCGGTGTGGGTGGTGGCTGAACAGTGGGAGGAACCAGGGTAGGAGAAGAAGAAGTTTCCTCAGCCTGCATGATGTGCCATCATTTTCTTCTATTTTCTAAACCCTTTTTGCACCATTTTAATTAGTGATCGGTCTTAATTGTCAATTAATTAGGCAGTTTTATTATTTGGGCTCATTTAGCTAATTTGATGTTTTTAATCTAATTTCAGGAATTAATGAAACATTGGGCTTAATCCGGATTTTGGTTGTGGACTTGAAGAGGGCAAATAAAGCAGCGCTTACCTTAGTTAATTTCTAATTAGGAAATTTTGCAATTTTATTTTATGTGGTTCAGTGTTTATTTCGTTTTGAGCCAGAGTATTATAATAGGGCCCAGTGACTTTGAGTGACTCTTTTTAAATAGCAACCTTGGGGTTCGTGCAAGGCTATTCTATTATGTTATTCATTATTCAGAGCTTTGTTTAGGGTTTTACGTTTTTCTGCTTGAATGCTATTGTTTCGTTCTTAATGCAAATTTCCATTTTCTACTTCTAATAACAATTTCGTTCTTGTTTCTTCTTCTACTTTCATTTACGTTTCTGCTTTTAGTTTCATTTGCGTTTTCTGTTTGAATCTATGGAAGGCTAGATTTTCTGGTGTTGTTTCCTTTTGAGGACGAAGCCCAACTCTCTTTGAGGTTTCGTTTATAATGTGGCTTCCTGGCAGTTTCCCCTTCACTAGTTAACCCAAATTCGTGAACATTAATCAGTGCACGCTTCGTGTTCAATTAATTTCCTCTGAGCATAACTTGCGTTCATGCTTAATGGACGAAGAGCTAACTGGTGTATATGTTGCCTAATCACGTATTGACAACCCTAAGTTGATTTTTGATTACTAAATTGAAATAGGGTTGGATTAAGTGGTTAACTGTTAGGGACGAATTCTCCATAACCCAGGATAAGAGAATGGCTTCTGAATCAGAGGAAACAACACATTTTTAATATTAGCAGATTCATATTCCAGTTTACTTGTTCTGTCCTTTAAATCACAAAACAAACAACCCCCTCAATTGTTACTGTACTGCAAGTGTATTATGAACATTTGGTTTATCATTGCTAATTGGGAAACGACCTAGGATCACTTCCTACTTACTGCATTTTCATGTTTATTTGATTCGTGTACGGCCTCGATCACTGCACCTCATAAAGCAAGTCTGAAGTATATGTACTTCTTGCAACATGGTCAGTGCATTCTGACACTAAAAAATCACATCAAGAGGTACAACACCCAGAAAATCAGAACCAGACTCAAATTCAGATTTATTCTCAGCATAAAGATCAGATACAGGATCAAATTCAAACTCAGATTCACATTCAATGCATAAGGAATGACAAGTATGCAAATCATATAAAAATGGATGTTTCCTACCATGAAGAAAAAAATCAAAATCAAACATATAATCATCAACGATTTGATCAATTATCTCAGCACGAAAAACAGAATGATCCTCAGATGGATGTTTCATGACATCAAGAATGTTAAAATGAACAACAATATCACCAAATTCCGTAGACAATGTGCCAGCATAAACATCTATCTTGGTTCGGGCTGTTTTCATAAATGGCCTACCTAAAATAATTGGAACTGAACCATGGGAAAATCCCTCTTCCCTATTAAGAACATAAAAATCAATAGGAAAAATAAGTTCACCAACCCGAACCAGCACATCCTCTATGAAACCTGCGGGGTAAGCAACACTTCTATTTGCCAAATGAATCACCACATCTGTAGATTACAAAGGTCCAAGAGATAAAGAATTGAAAATGGACAGAGGCATGACACTAATTGATGCTCCTAGATCTAGCATGGCATTCTCAAATTTACTGATGCAAGGTATACAAAAAGTACCTGAGTCCTTACATTTCCCAGGAATGTGAGGAACAAATTTACCTATCAATGCTGACACATTTCTGCCCATGCTAATCCTTTCATTGCCTTTGAGTTTCCTTTTATGGGTGATGCTACTGGTGGAGGCACTTGAATTTGGTTGCCAGACCTCAAGGTGATGGCACTCACATTTTTTTGGATTCTGCACAGTTTGTGAAGGCAATTTGTCAGAATTTTGGGATTGAGCTTCATTCAACTGAGTAGCCATCTGCCCCATCTGATTTGTCAGACTCTGAATGGACGTTCTTGTCTCTTGCTGAAATTGCATATTCTGGATGGTCATTTTCCTCACTAACTCTTCTAAGGAAGGTTGAGGAGGAGCCTCAGTTGCTTGTTGTCTTTGTTGTGACCGCTGCTGTTGTTGTTGCTGTATTGGAGGAGGAACATATGGCTTGCTTGGACCAACAACATTTTGGAAGGGAGGGATAGGCTGTTGTTGTGGAGGACTTGCCCATCTTAGATTTGGATGATTTCTCCAACCTGGATTGTATATGTTGCTTGAAAGATCATAATTATTCTGCTGTTGTTGGTTTTGCTGCTGAGTGGGTCTATTAAAAGTTTGCAGCATAAGCTTCAGGTTGCTCATTGACTCCAGATTGCTGCAAAAAAGGACAAAGATCTGTATGGTGATCTGCAAAAGAACATAGACCACAGACTCTAGCAACAGGTCCAGATTTCTGATTCATGGCAAACTGAGTTACTAGGTTGACCAAGGCATCAAGTTTTCCCTCAAGCTTTTTATTTTCAGCAGATGAAAATGAATCTGTGGCCACCTCATGGACTCCTCTAAGGACAATAACATCATTTCTTGCACTGAATTGTTGGGAGTTGGAAGCCATCTTCTCAATCAAATTCCTAGCTTCAGCAGGAGTCATATCACCAAGGGCTCCACCACTGGCAGCATCAATCATACTCCTCTCCATGTTGCTAAGTCCCTCATAGAAATATTGAAGAAGGAGTTGCTCATAAATCTGGTGGTGAGAACAGCTTGCACACAATTTCATGAACCATTCCCAGTACTCATACAAGCTCTCTCCACTAAGTTGCCTGATGCCTGAAATGTCCTTTCTGATGGCAATGGTACTAGATGCAGGGAAGAATTTCTCCAAGAACACCTTCTTAAGGTCATGCCAGCTGAAAATGGACCTGGACCTGGGAGCAAGGTAGTAGAGCCAATCTTTTGCCACTCCCTCCAGAGAATGAGGAAAAGCCTTTAGAAAGATATGATCTTCTTGGACATCAGGGGGCTTCATGGCGGAACAAACAATATGGAACTCCTTAATATTGAATGCACAAGCTTTCATAAGTGAAGTCAGGTGCAGCCATTTCCCTAAGAGTCCTCTCACGAGGAGGAGGTTGAGCCATGTTCTCAGTATGAAAATTGGTAGTGGAATGCTCAAAATCCGAATATTCAGACTCACTAGCAACGAAATACTCAGAATGCTCAAAATGCTCAAAATGTACAAAATGCACAGAATGATCAGGATGCACACTATGCCTAAATAATCTATGAAAGGTTCTATCTATTTTAGGATCAAAGGGTTGTAAATCACCTGGATTGCCCCTAGTCATGCACTATATGCAGCAAATAATGTGTTTCTCAACAAGCATCTAACAAGGGGGTAAAACTACAACTATAGTTAAACGATATCCAAATGAGCTGAAATTTTGTGAGAAACACCCTAAAATCATGAAAAGATAGCACAAAAAATTTCAAACAACAATTCAAAGTCTAACTATGAAAACTACCTAAGAAAAGTTTAGAAAAATAAGACAAAATTACTTGAAAAATAAAAAAAAAAAACTTAGTAAACGGCTGATTTTTCAAGTTTAAAACGGCAATGGACCTCTAGTTATAAGTTTTGCTAATATACCTGGAGCGAAAGTTATGGCCGTTTTAAGTTTTGCTAAAACAAGTTCCCAAATTTTTTGTATCTCTCAAATTCAGCCACACCAAGTGGTCCAGGTATTTTTCACACAAAATATGGACCAAAAGAAACTATCACACAAAAAATCAGCCAAAAATAACAACTCTAACTATCAAAACAAAAATCGGCAATTAAATTGCAAAATCAGTCGCTAATCACTATTCACAGCATTACACAAAGCTGAAACAGTCGCAAAACAATCGCTAAACAAAGCTGAAATGCAAAACAGAACGCTACACAAAACAAAACTAAACACTATTATGAACCTTTGGCCCACTGCTCCCCGACAATAGCGCCAAATTTGATCGAGGCCGTACCCGAATCAAATAAACAATAAAAATGCAGTATCTAGGAAGTGATCCTAGGTCGTCTCCCAACGAGCAATGGTCACCCAATGTTCATAATAGATTGTGATAAAACAGTAACGAATTGGGGGGGGGGGGTTGTTTGTTTTAGTAATTTAAACAATGAGAAAATTTTAATTAGAAAATAACAGAATTAAAACATGTTGTTTCCCCTTGATTCACAAGCAAGTCTCTTATCCTAGGTTATGAGGATTTATCCCTAACCAGTTCAACCACTTAATCCTACCCTAAATTAAATTACTAAGAAAAAATTAACATAAGGCTGTCATTATGTGATTAAGGAACACATACACCAATTAATCATGAACGAAACTGATCATTAAGCATGAACGTAAATTAAGTGCAGAGACAATTAATCAAGCACTAAGCATGCATGGATTAATAACAACAAATACAAAGTAATTGGTGAAGAGGAAAAACTAATCAGAATTCAATAGTGTCGCAACCTACCCTTCGGCGGGAGGGCAACGCGGGCCTCACGGGTGCGTCTTCCAAGGGAGGAAGGCGCGCGGAGTCGCCACCAACGTTTATTTGAGGAAAACGTCGGAAAAACCAGAACATGTGTGGTCTACGAACTTGAAGTGTGAAAGGTTCGGGAGATGTTTTTACGCACGGGGAAGGTATTAGCACCATACGCGTCCATCACAAGGGACGACAACCTTTAATCAAATGTGCAATATCATGTCTTCAATTTGTTTTATTTTCCCCTTTTTATGTTTTTATGTTTTTATGGGCTTTTGCATTTTTTATCTTTTTGTGGTCGATAAGGGTGTTTCCCTCGCTCCTATGTATCCTCAATTGCGATGAGGAAATCAGACCTACGTAGTTCTTTTAAAAGCGGTAAAGTTACATGTTGGTTTTTATGCTTTTGAAAGGTCCATGTTAACCGATAAAAGCAAAGAGGACCATTTAAGGCGTTGGACCTTAAAACCATTTTTGGTGGTTTTTGCAGACAAAGCTTGATTTGTGAGTTGATTTTAGCCTTAGTTTCACTTTGGTTATTAGTCAATTCATTCAAGGAAACTTCCAAAGAAAAATGTCCGATTGATTTTTTTGATTATTTTATTTAAAGATATTTTGATTTTATTATTATTTTGATTATTTTATTATTATTTTGCCTTTTTTTGGTTTAACTGTGGTTACAGTGTGAATGATCGGTTAGATTTTGCTTTAATGGTGATTAAACGACGTTGCAACACAAATGATCGGTTAAAATTCATTTTTATCATTTATTAGGTGAGAAACGACTTAAATAAACGGTTAAAAGCTCATTAAAAGAGGGGTACAGAAAATAAATGTAACGAAAACAAAAGTACACAAAACAAGTAAGGACCACTAAGGGTGCATAGAATGAATTGAAAGATTCAATTTCGGGAACTTACCGGTTGAAGACCGAAGAACGAACGAAGAACGATGAAGAACAATGAAGAATCTCCTTGAAATCGCTTATGGAAACGTCTCGAAAGCGTTACAGAAGCACCTCGACTTGGATTTTTTTCACGAAAACAATTTTTCTCACTAATTTCGAGAGATTTCTCAATACCAGAAGTGCTGAACCCATTGGCTCTGCCCTCATTCCCCTATTTATAGGAGAAAAGAGGGACGTGGTTGCCGCCCAGCTCGCCCAAGCGAGCTAGGTTGCTTCCACCAGAAGGCACCGCCTTCTTTTGGAACACTCAGGAAGGCCCAAGTGGGCTTGGTTGCTATTTGCACCCCCTTTTCACTAAGTACACCCCTTCTTGGTGTTTTTTTTTATTGATTTCTTTCCGAAACGTTGTGGAACTTTACGGATTACGCAATGATGCTTGTTTTTCCTTCCGGAATGTTGCGAAACTTTACGGATTATGCAATGATACTTGTTTTTCCTTCCGGAATGTTGCAAAACTTTACGGATTATGCAATGATGCTTGTTCCGAGGGTTCCGAAGGGAGCAAACAAAGTTCAAGGATCGACCGCAAGTACTCCTAGACGAAATTAGGGTATGACAGTTGCCTCTCTTTACTTATCTTTTATTGGTGATAAAAGGGAAGTACATATAAGACACTAATTTCGTTCGAGCGGAACATCATTTGGCCGATGAATATCCCAACTAGTGGAACCTGTCATTCAAAAAGAAAAAGGCGTCAGGGGCATCAGCAAAACTTCAGTGCCTTGAAAGCGATAAAACAGGATAACCACGTCGTTTCCACATGCTATCAAACTCGATCGTCCCTGCCTAGCAAAGAAGAATCTTGGGCGTCGTTGGGCTTGAATGTCTCTGGATGATGAAAGTAAAACCTACAAAACTTATAAAAAATAATCAGAATTGGATGACCAACATCATCCCAATATCATCGGACTCGTTCGCCTTGGTTGACGAAAGGTGCATATAACCATAAGGTACCCCCGCATGTCATTGGACTCGTCGTCTCTGGATGACAAAAGGTGCGGATAACCATAAGGTACCCCCGCATGTCATCAGACTCGCCATCTCTGGATGACAAAAGGTGCAGATAACCATAAGGTACCCCCTCATGTCATCGGACTCGCTGTCTTTGGATGACAAAAGGTGCGGATAACCATAAGGTACCCCTACATGTCATCGGACTCGCCGTCTCTAGATGACAAAAGGTGCAGAAGACGATGTTAGTCTCTGCATGTCAATGGGCTCGCTTCCCCTGGTTGACAAAAGGTGAAGATGATGATGTTAGTCTCTGCGTGTCAACGGGATCGCTTGCCTCTAGTTGACAAAAGGTGCGGATAACCATAAGGTACCCTCGCATGTCATTGAAATCGCCATCTCTGGATGACAAAAGGTGTGGATAACCATAAGATACCCCCGCATGTCATCGGACTCGCCGTCTCTGGATGACAAAAGGTGCGGATAACCATAAGGTACCCCCGCATGTCATTGGACTCGCCGTCTCTGGATGACAAAAGGTGTGGACAACCATAAGGTACCCCCGCATGTCATCGGACTCGCTGTCTCAGGATGACAAAAGGTGTGGACAACCATAAGGTACCCCCGCATGTCATCGGACTCGCTGTCTCAGGATGACAAAAGGTGTGGACAACCATAAGGTACCGCCGCATGTCATCGGACTCGCTGTCTTTGGATGACAAAAGGTGCAGAAGACGACGTTAGTCTCTGCGTGTCAACGGGCTCGCTTGCCCCTAGTTGACAAAAGGGGCAAATGACAACGTTAGTCTCTGCGTGTCAATGGGTTCGCTTGCATCTGGTTGACAAAAGGTGCAGATAACCATAAGGTACCCCCGCAAGTCATCGAACTCACCGTCTCTGGATGACAAAAGGTGCAAGACTAAAAATAGTCTCGGCGTTCTTGCACTAAAATGCTTTAGTAAAGAAATAAAAACTTCTAACTGATCAAAGAAAAATGTAATTTGGAGGAAAAAAGATGTGTCTATTGGGGAATAAGAGTATGCTGATGAAATTTTCTCATAACCACAAATGAGATTTTGGATGTTAGCATTTTGTTTCCAAACGACCATTTAGAGGAAACACTGGGACCAACAAAATAGAGGAAAATCACTCAAAGTGTATCAATCTCACACAGGTAAGTGTTTTATCCTATTTGGTGGGAAATTTGGATTTCAATGTTTTGGCCTTTTCCTTTTCTGTTTTTGTTTAGTGCGGGGCGAAAAAGTCACCGACGCACAGGATTTTGGTTGGCAATCAAAGGGAGAGGACCACTTCAAGTCGTGGTTTCCTTTCTTTTCATATTTGCTTGTGACAATTCAAATATTATCTGGTCCAAAGACCTTTCTGTATATTTCTTTTTGTTTTCTTCCGATCTTCGATTAGGAACTTTTTTTTCTTTTGTTTTCTTCCAATCTTTGATCGGGAACTTTTTTCTTTTGTTTTCTTCTGATCTTTGATCAGGAACTTTTTTTCTTCTCCTTCTCTTTTTTTTTGTCTTCTTCCGAGGGCGAGGATGGACAATCTCACCCTGGGTCAAGGTTTATGGTGAGTTGGGATTTTGGCTCAAGGCTTGTAGAATGGATGGACATGATATATGTCAAGGTGTTGGTTTGGTTAGCAGTCCAGTAGTAAAGGGATGTCCCACATTATTTCCATGACACGCGCGCAACAATGATGATAGAAAAATTTTATGCAAAACTGGTCACGCATGCACCTATGTGGACACTCAAGCATCAAGTTTTTGTGGTCACGCGACATCAGCTCGCTAAGCGAGTCGTCTGTCACTTTCCACGCTTAGCGCGAGATTGGCGCTAAGCTCAAATTCACTTACACGCGCTAAGCGCGAGAATGGCGCTAAGGGCGGCATTGAGATCAGGAAGCCCTTTTTAAGCCTGATTTGCACAGAGGGGGCGAGGAAAACTATTCACTACCGAGAGGCCTGAAAAGTGTGAATTTCAGAGAGCGTAGAGCAGAGAAAGGGGCCAAGTTTTCATCTTTTAGGGAGATTAGTGAGTTTTTGAGTGATTGTGAGATTCCTAGAGGTGGAAGAGACATCCCCATTCCTTTGTAAGCATGCAATTTCTCTTGATTCCTCTTTTTCAGTGTAAAAGGAGCTTCCTTGCCATGAAAGGCTAAAACCCTCAGTTGGAGATTCTTATTGATTAGTTGATGTAAACTCTTTTTCATATCTAATTAAGGTTGTTTTATGTGTTCACTACTTCTATCTATGCTTATTGTATGCATGCTCGTGGCTTGATCACCAATTTATGTGTGTTGTTAGGGACTTTAGCATTGGGAAATGTATTGTTTCCATAGAACTTGATAGAGCAGGGACAAAATAACTGCATTGCTAGGGATAGTGTGCAG
Source organism: Glycine soja (assembly GCF_004193775.1). NCBI lineage: Eukaryota > Viridiplantae > Streptophyta > Magnoliopsida > Fabales > Fabaceae > Glycine > Glycine soja. Next base: position 27,126,976 of record NC_041009.1, on the reverse strand, counting down.
GGTTTTAGTTTTCTTTATTATGCTATGAGTATAATGTTGTTTTAATTAGGCTAAGTTCAACAAGAGGGATCTACGAACGAAGTTTGATTTAAATTAGTCCAAACTCTAGAGGAATCGGTGTTTGGTATTTTTGTCCTCAGTATTGAACACAGGAACATCTTTAATTAGAAAAACATCTTTAATTGCAGCAACTTACTCAGTAGGAGGACCCAACGCCTTTAGATATCTGTTTTCACACTTACTTGTTCTTGTTTATTGCTTTTACTTAGGATAGAGCATACCTTTGCTTCGATACTCGGTTCATTCCATTTTAATTATTTTACTTGCCGACCCGGTGTGCTTGCTGGTAAGACTACTCCCATATAAAAACAAGTAATACCAATTTGGAAGAGGGAGTAAACAAGTATTATGGTCGAACAAGTAATTTTGGCGCCGTTGCCGAGGAACTTTGTCCATTTGGAAAGTTTAGTTCAATTTGAAGGCTTTAATTCATTATTCTTTTATTTATTAATTTTTGTTTTTGTTAATATTTGTTTAGTTCAGAATTTATTTTCTTCTTGAATTGGTTATTTGTTGTTCCTGTTAGTGTTTGCATGCGTAGATCTTCTGCAGGTGAATTGGCTCCATTGGATTTAGAAATTGAAGCCACTTTTAGAAGAAACAATGCAGAGAGAAAAAGAAAGCTTTTGCACGGCAGAACAATAGCATCAATCCTTGAAGAGGCTCACTTTTTTTAGTCATCATCTTCTAATTCACCTACATCCAGGGAATCTCAAACAGTAGAATTTGAAGCCGAAGTCATGGATGAAGAGCAACCTCGACGAGTGACCTTGGAAGATTACTCAAGTACTTCGATGCCGCAATATTTCTCAAGTGTTGCGCGGCAAGAGGTTCAGGCACAAAACTTAACTTACCCACCTTCATTGATACAGCTAATATAGAGCAATTTATTTCATGGTTTACCAAATGAAGATCCATACTCACACTTGGCAATGTATATTGAGATTTGTAATACTGTTAAGCCTGCAGGTGTACCTAAAGATGCTATTAGGCTCAACCTGTTTTCATTTTCTTTATCTGGGGAGGCCAAGAGATGGTTGCATTCATTCAAAGGCAACAATTTGAAGACCCGGGATGAGGTTGTTGAGAAGTTTCTAAAAAAATATTTCTCAGAGTCTAAAACTGCAGAGGGGAAAGCTGCAATTTCTTCATTCCATCAGTTTCCACCAGTGATGATCATGGAAGGCTAAACAATCAATGAACCCAAGGATCCAATCCAAGCAAGGAGGAATTTGAGTTCTGGTTTAGTATTTCAAATTCTATGTTAATTTTCATCTTCTTCATTCCTATTTTCAATTTTCGAGATTATAAATGTGCTTAGGATTGGAAATGAATTAGGTTATGAATTCATTTCCTAATTCAAATATAATCACAAATTAATTGGATGATATTTCAATCTGATTTGTGATCTCAATGAATTTAGGGATTAATTCGATTAAACTACCTCTAATGACATTGACCGAACTTTCACAATCTGATCATCATTTGTAGAAACTGTGATAATTCGAATTGCTTGGATTTGGTGAATTGGATTGATGCTATTAAATCTGTTTCATATTTTGCTCTTAAAACTCTATTCGTATTTTAGATTTTGCACCTTTGTTTCTGTATTTTTGCACCTCAAGTAAAGAAGTTGTTGGATGAGGGTTTGGTTCGCAAGAGCTTAAATCCTTGTGCTTTGTTGGTGCCCAAAATAGGTATCATTAGGCACCAAGTCCCTAATATGGGTGGCATGATGAATGTTTTGAGTGATGCAGCCCTCTTTTGTAAAATCACTCGTACACCTAACATGTTCTTGGTGTGTGTACATAGGGATCCATTAGGTAGGTTTGTTCTTCCTTTTAGTTTCAATACAAACTTAGGTACTCATATGGGACACCTTAGGTTTGTCATACTTTTTGGTAGGAATAATCAATATGAAAATACAAAAAAAGGTATGTTTTATTGCGTTACTTTTCTTAATTTTTCAAATAGTGATCAAGGGGTTCCCATGAACCCTAAGAGAATAAAGGTCATTCCTGAGTGGCCCACTCCACCAAGTATAAGAAAAATTTGGGGCTTCCATGACTTAACAAACTTTTACAAAAGGTTTGTCCCATATTTTTCTGTACTTGTAGCACCACTCATTGAGTTGGTGAGAAACCATGTTCCTTCATGGGAAGATGCCCAAGAAATGAGTTTTCAGACCTTACCTTACTTCAACATACGAAACACCACTAATACATATGTTTTTGTTCCTTTTAAAGGTGTTGAGGGAAGGAGCCCAGAGTATGAAGAACCTCGGGATTTGAGGTCAAATTCTTTCCAAGGTAGAGGTAATGATGCAATCCTACCCCGCAAGGGCATTGGATAGAAGACTCCAAGTAGATTGGGCCAGAGATCCAAGGGAAGGCCCTAGGGTTCTCATGAGCCTTAGGGTATATTTTGAGCCCATGGGCTAAGTATGAGCCAGCTTATCTTTGTAAATATTAGAATAGGTTTTTTCCTTCATTTAGGCCTTGTATTTTGGCCATTCTAGTAGTATAGGGTTTTACCCTTGTATTTCGACGCATTTTGAGTAGTCTTTGTAGTAGGGACTTTTTTTGTATTTTCATGTATTTTGTCATGGGGGTGAGCTTAGCTATTATAGGGGGTGTGTAGCTAAGTTCTAGCTTCTCATCTCAAGGAGGTGAGCTTAGCTATTAGAGAGGTGTGTGTAGCTATCAATTTCGTGCTCCCCCCTCTCTCTTTCTCTCCCTCTTTCTTTTCCTCTATTGAAGCATCCTCTCCAAGATTCTTATCCAAGGCTCATCTTGGTGGTGAAGCTCCTTCTTCCAAGGCTTATTCCCTAGTGGATGGCGCCTCCTCTCACCTATTCCCCTTTGTCTTCCGCTGCATCTCCATGGTGGAAAATCACCATTAAAGGACCTCATTGAAGCTCAAATATCCAGCCTCCATAGAAGCCCCACAAGCAAGCTTCCATCAATGAGGTCCCAATACCTTGGTTAAAGGCTGCCATCCCTTGTGATGGACGCGTGGGGTGCTAATACCTTCCCCGTGCATAAAAGCAACTCCCAAACCTTTTGCAATTAAAGTTCGTAGACTACACCTTTCCGGTTTTTCTCACGTTTTCCTTGAATAAACGTTGGTGGCGAGCCTCGCGTCGCCCTCCCGTCGAAGGGTAGGTTGCGACAACATGCAAAGCTTTGAATCCCAGTCCAAACTCCCCTCACAAAATCTGATTTCCGGCTTAAATAGGTGGCCTTGTTCGTGCTCGTGCACTTAGCGCACGTTAGTGATTTTTGGCTTAGCGCGCCTTTCTCGCTTAACGAATGAACTGAAGCAGTGCGCTTAGAGAGATGAAGCGGTGCGCTTAGCGAATTTGTACAACTCATCTTCTTCTAGATTCTTCCTAGCGCTTAGCCCAAGAGTGTTGCACTTAGCGCATGCTCGCTAAGCCAGCATATTGACTTAGCGAGAAGGTTAAAAACAACACTTTCCAAAGCTTGCCTAATTAACCTGAAATTGAGAGAAAATGATTATTAAACACACAAAATGAAAATACTAAGTATTTATTACCTATACTTAACAGAAAATACTTATAACATTACAAATAACCATAAATTGGGAGAGTTTGGCACAATTTATACAAGTTTTATACACAAAAGTTAGTCGTTTTCACCGACTAACAACTCCCCTAAATTTACAGTTTTGCTTGTCCTCAAGCAAAGAGAGAACAACTCACTTGTCCTCAAGTGACAATGACATGCAGTGACTATGTACAAAGGTGTATGCTACAAAGTGACTGATTGCATGATAAGAGGATGGAGTAAGATGCCCTCATCACTTGTCTTTCACAAGGTATGCAGTTATCCAAAGAGAAGAATAAAATGTAACCTGAACAGATAGATGAAGTTAGGCATAAGACAAATATTAAGGAAAGTAGCTTAAACCATAGTCTCATGGCTACTGTTCCACTCAAGCACATGTGTTTAACCTATTCATTGATAACAACTAGCAAGAGGTCCAATCTTTGAATTTCATGTCATGCCATAAAGTCAGAAATGTATAAACAGAATCAGAAGGACTTTCTCAGGTTTGTAGTGAGGCTTGGCTACAAAAATTTGTTGGTGGTATACACTCCCAATAAGGATGTTAATAACTCTGCTCCCATACTCATTGAAATCCGACAACCTCAAACTAATCATGCACATGTCTCTCAACCCATAGGGGAGACACATGAAATGCCCCTTCACAATCTAGCGGACTTTGAGCCTTGCCTCGGATATGCCACTGAAGGGCAAGTAGTTGGTCGTATACCCCTGCAAAACACTTTTGAGGGCCCTCAGTATCACCCACAACAACACCCCTCACATTCCACAGCGGTTAAAAACCATCATGCTATGATAGAAATGGGAAAGTTGGATCATCTAGAGGAAAGGCTCAGGGCCATTGAAAAAGGTGAAGATTATGCCTTTGCTAGCCTAGAAGAGTTGTTCCTAATACCTAATATCATCACTCTTCCCAAGTTCAAGGTGCCGGACTTTGGCAAGTACAAGGGGACTACTTGCCCCAAGAACCATCTAAAGATGTATTGTCGGAAGATGGGGGCATACGCAAAAGATGAGAAACTACTGATACATTTTTCCCAAGAAAGGCTTACTGGGGCAGCTGTCACCTGGTATACTAACTTGGAATCTTCCCGAGTCCATTCTTTGAAGGACCTAATGGTTGGTTTCGTTATGCAGTATGGGTACAATTCTGATATGGCCCCAGATAGGATGCAACTACATAACATGTGCAAAAAAGGGCATGAATCTTTCAAAGAATACGCCCAAAGGTGGAGAGACCTGGCAGCCCAGGTGGCACCCCGATTGATGAAAAGGGAGATGATAACCGTGATAGTAGACACATTACCAGTGTTCTACTATGAAAAGATGGTGGGCTACACACCTTCAAGCTTTGCTTATTTAGTTTTCGCTGATCGAAGTGGGTCTGAAAAGTGGCAAATTTAATCATCCTGCTTGGACGAATGAGAAAAACTGGGGCAAATGAAGAGGATGAGAATGAGGGAGAAACCCATGTTGTGACTGCCATTCCTATACATCCAAGTTTCCCACCAACCCAACAATGTCATTACTCAAGCCAATAGCAACCCTTCTCCTTACCCACCACCTAGTTATCCACAAAGGCCATCCCTAAATCAACCACAAAGCCTGTCTACCACACTTCCAATCACGAACACCACCTTTAGCACGAACCAAAACACCAACGAAGGAAGGAATTTTGCAGCGAAAAAGCCTATAGAATTCACACTAATTCCGGTGTCCTATGATGACTTGCTCCCATATCCACTCGATAATTCAATGGTAGCCATAACCCCAACCAAGGTTCCTCAACCTCCATTTTTCCGAGAATACGACTCAAATGCAACATGTGCTTGTCATGGAGAAGCCCCGGGGCATTCCATTGAGCACTGTATGACCTCGAAGCGTAAGGTGCAAAGTTTAATTGATGCGGGCTGGCTGAAACATGAGGAGAATCGCTTGTGAATCCTAACATTGAAAAGCGAAACCACACAGGGGGCAATTTTGAAAGCTGTTGTTAGATGTCTCTAATGACTCATCAGGATCTTCAAGTTTATGCCATTATTGTAAACCATAGTTACAACGCTAAATAAAATGGATAAATTTGACATCTTTGTCCCTCATCCTATCGTAATTACATCTTTGCTTCCACTGGAATGTGGGTGCAGGCCATTGGTTTGTTTGCTCAAGCGACCTGCACTCCTGAGTTTGGACTTCCAAGACCGTTCAATCATAAATTACTCATGCTACACATTTGGTGAGGATGCCGTAAAACGACGAGCAAAGCAAAAAAAAAAGGTTCAAAAAGAAAAAGAAAAAAAGCATTTGATTGACTGTGTTTTCAAGTAAAATATACACGTTCATGTGACCTCATTTTATCATTCTAGAAAGTTTGTCTTTTTTTTAGAGAAGTGAGTTATCAAGAATAGGAGTCATTTGACTTAATCCGTCAATTGAAAAATCCTTCAACTATTTCTCGTCCTTGAAAGTCCTTTTTGAGAATCAGTTGCTTCTTTCATTCTTCCTTGCTACAAGGCTATGAAAACAAGACAACGATTGATACCTCAAAGCCTTACACTTGGGCAATGAGGGGCACCAGGCATTAACCTTAAGCAAACCTAGGGGCAGATTAGAAGTTCTCATCTAATAGGTTCCCTGCTTCAAGGTCATGACGAAAGACAATGATTGGTACCTCAAAGCCTTACACTGGGGCAATGAGGGGCACCGTGCACGAGCCTCAAGAGAACCTAGGGGCAGATCGAAAGTTCTCACCCATATGTTTTTTTAAACAAAAAAAAGGGGGGGCAAACCCTGGAATTTCAATGGATTGATTAAACATCAAATGACTCCATTGCCGTCACTCCAAAAAGGTAAAGTGACTAAATCAAACAGAACATACACTCCGAGGGAGTTCCCAGAGAGATTTGCAAAAGATAGGATAAGGTTGCGTGAATTATCACCTCTTTCAAAAGGACAAACAATATGTGTTTTCCAAAAAAAAATAATAAATCAAAATCAAAATAACAAAATAGGGAAATAATGTCATGAACATTGTACAAACTTTCCATTACCTTGCATTGTTGCATACGAAGTCCGCATTTATCGCATTTCAAGACAAAGGTTGCATACATCTGCATCCCTAAAAATCATGTTAACTGCATAGGTTTACAACACCTAATGTCCTATCTTTTGGAATTTGGGATGACCGTCCCTTTCAATGAGTCAATCTCTTTCTTTCTCATAAGGTTGGACCCTTGGGTACTAGTACCCTCACCATCAGAGGACTGCACGTCCTCACCTTCAGAGGACTACACACCCTCACCATCAGAGGACTACACGTCCTCACCTTAAGAGGACTACACGTCCTTGCCATCAGAGGGCTGCAAGCCCTCACCATCAGAGGACTACAAGTCCTCGCCATCAAAGGGCTGCACGTCCTCGCCATCAGAGGGCTGCACGCCCTCACCTTTAGAGGGCTACACGCCCTCGCCTTCAGAGAGCTGCACGTCGTCACCATCAGAGGACTGCACGCCCTCACCTTCAGAGGACTACACGTCCTCACCTTCAGAGGACTGCACGTCCTTACCATTCGAGGACTGCACGTCCTCACCATTAGAGGACTGCACGTCCTCGCCATCAGAGGGCTGCACGCCCTCACCTTCAGAAGGCTACACGCCCTCACCATCAAAGGGATGCACGTCCTTACCTTTAGAGGACTTCACGTCCATAACTTAAGAGGCTACAGGTCCTCACCATCAGAGGGCTGCACGCCCTCACCTTCAGAGAACTACACGTCCTCGCCTTTAGAGGACTGCACGCCCTCACCTTCAGAGGACTGCACGTCCTCACCTTCAGAGGGCTACACGCCCTCACCTTCAGACGACGACACGTCCTCGCCATCGGAGGACTACATGTCCTTGCCTTGAGAGGGCTACATGCCCTCACCGTTAAGAGGACTGCATGCCCTCACCTTCAGAGGACTACACGTCTTCGCCTTTAGAGGACTGCACGTCGTCACCTTCAGAGGGTTGCATACCCTCACCTTTAGAGGATGTCCTCGCCATCAGAGGGTTGCACGCCCTCACCTTCAGAGAGCTACACACCCTTGCCTTCAGAGGGCTGCACGTTCTCACCATCAGAAAGCTGCACGCCCTCACCTTCAGAGGACTACACGTCCTCACCTTCAGAGGACTGCATGTCCTCACCTTCAGAGGATTGCACGTCCTCAACATTCAAGGACTACACGTCCTCACCATTAGAGGAACTGCATGTCCTCACCTTCAAAGGGCTACATGCCCTCGCCATCAGAGGACTGCCCGTCCTCACCTTCAGAGGGCTGCACGCCCTCGCCTTTAGAGGACTGCACGTCCTGGCCATTAGAGGGATGCACGCCCTCACCTTCAAAGGGCTACATGCCCTTGCCTTCAGAGGGCTGCACGTCCTCACCTTCAGAGGACTGCACGTCCTCCCCTTCATAGGCTTCACGTCCTCACCATCAGAGGGCTGAACGCCCTCACCTTTAGAGGACTACACGTCCTCGCCTTTAGAGGACTGCACCTCCTCACCTTCAGAGGACTGCACCTCCTCACCTGTAGAGGGCTACACGCCCTTACCTTCGGAGGACGACACGTCCTCGCCATCAGAGTACTACACGTCCTCGCCTTGAAAGGGCTACATATCTTCCCTTTCAGAGGGCTACATGCCCTCGCCTTTAGAGGGCTGCACACCCTCGCCTTCAGAGGGTTGCACACCCTCACCTTTAGAGGGCTACGCGTCCTCACTTTCAGTGGGCTCCATATCTGTTCCTTCAGAGAACTCAAGGTCCTCAACCCTTAATGCTTAATCGAGGCCTGCGCTCCCAGTTAAGGGGCTAGTAGTTTCCTTTTATCAGTTCCTGGGCCACCCCCTGATCTTGGAGGAAGGTTAATTGTGCGAGCACAACCAGAGGAGGAGGCTATCGTGCAACCACTATGCATACCGGGGCAAGATTTCACCCGTGCCGCTGCAAAGAGACGGGTGCGGATCATGCGCATCGACATGACCACTCTTACACAGATATGGATGACGTTGCTACTTAGCAACATTCTGCCCAGCAACCATAATGGCAATCTCCCCATGTGGAAGTATCAGTTGGTCTGTGCCGTCATGACATAGGTAAGTATGCACATCGCTCAACTGATTTCTGATGTCATCTATTGTTTGCAGGGATCGCGCCCGCAAGACACCCAGTGAACCCGGAGAAGTCCAATAGGGTCTTCGGGTTTCCAGCTCCGATTACGGGCCTCTGTTAGTTCTACGGAGTGCCTGTCACCCCCAACAAGGTCATCAGGCCCCCCTACTAACTGAGCTTTCATCAAGAAGTACTGCGCCCCCAGGCTGGCACATAGCAAGACACCACAACAGCCTGGGGATGGCCGCCAGCGGGCAACAGACACACCGCCGCCACCTCCAAAGCCCCTCAGCTCATCTACAAAGGCTGGAGCGTTGCCTACGACCCGTGGTCATCCAAGTCCAAAGCCAAAGGTAAGCAAAAGTGCTAGGTCCGTGACCGACAAGTCATCACGCGTCAAGCTCAAGACGTTAAAGAAGCGCTACTAGGAGGCGACCTAGTACCTTTTAAATTTCTGCTTGTTATTTGATCACCTTTTGTTTCTCAAGTCATAGTAGGACACACCTAGTTGCTCATGATCCTAGGAATTTAAATAAAACAAGCACAAGCTCGAAAGGTAGTCATACCTCACAAAATATATGTATGTGTGTTTAGGTAGTGAAAATACCTTAGATATGCATGTATATAGCAAAAATACCTCGCAATATATATATATATATATATGTTTAGGTAGCATAATACCTCAAAAAAACAAAAACAAAAACAAACAAGAACAAAAAATATATCTTTCGGCTGAAAAGCCAACATGCTTTTGAAAATAATTAACTTCCAGCTTTTCTTTAAAAAAGGATTCACCGATCAAAACAAAGGGTTTTGTTGAAATAATGTGTATACACCTGAAGGGTGAATATTGTGAAAATTTTCTCGAACACCCAAAATGGACTCGGATGAATGCATGAATTGATAAAAGAACATGTTTTGGAAACGTTGGGTTGACTTAATAGGGAAAATGAATCCTGGGCCCTAGTGTCACATGACCATAAAAACTTGATGCTTGAGTGTCCACATGGGTGCGTGCATGACCAGTTTTGCATAAAATTTCATAATTATCATTGTTGCATGTGTGTCATGGAAATAATGTGGGACATCCCCTTTATCCCTGAACTGCTAGCCAAACCAATGCTCTGACGTATATCATGTCCATCCATTCTACAAGCCTTGAGCCAAGGTCCCAACTCACCATAAACCTTGCCCTCAAAAGAAAACAAAGCAAAAGGAGAAAATTCCCGATCAAAAAATCGGAAGAAAGAAAAAGGAGAAAATTCCCGATAAAAAAAAATCGGAAGAAAGCAAAAGAAGAAAATTCCCAACCAAAGATTGAGAAAAAGCAAAAAAAGAAAGAAAATTCCCGATCAAACATCGGAAGAAAACAAAAAAAAATATGTAGAAAGGTCTTTGGACCAAACAATATCTAAACAATATAGAATTGTCACCAAGTAAACAAGAAAAGAAAGGAAACCACGACCTAAAGTGGTCCTCTCCCTTTGATTGCCAACCAAAATCCTGTGCGTCGGTGACTTGTTCGCCTCACACTAAACAAAAACAGAAAAGGAAAAGGCCAAAAACACTCAAAGCCAAATTTCCCACCAAAAAGCACCATGCCCCAAGAAGAAGTCCTATTGATCCATGATCACGCATGTAATCTTTGATTTGATAGGAAATGATTTGCAAAACCAAGTCATGACATATCTATGGTTCAGAATTAGGATGAAACACTTACCCGTGTGAGATTGATACACTTTAAGTGATTTTCTTCTATTCTTGTTGGACCCATTGTTTCCTCTAAATGGCCATTTAGAAATGAAATGCTAACATCCAAAATCTCATTTATGGTTATGAGAAAATTTCATCAGCATACTCTCCTTCCCCAATAGACGCATTGTTTTTCATCAAAAAAATCATATGTTGCTCTGATCAATTGAAGATTTTGTTTCTTTACTAAAGCATGCTCGCATTTTAGTGAAAAGACACCGAGACTATTTTAGTCTCACAGTTATCAAGAACTACGTAGGTCTGAGTTCCTCATCACATATTGAGGATACGTAGGAGCAAAAACCCTCCTTTTGTCGACCACCCCACCTTTTGTTACCGGGACCCAAGAGTTCGGTGGCATGTGGAGACACCCGACGGTAACCCGCACACACTCATTTGCTATCCGTAAGACTCAAAGCACGATAGCAAGCAGTGACTAACGTCGTCACCTGCACCCTTCCCGGAGATGTCAGCGTCTTCTGGCCGAGACTACGAAAAAGTCTCATTTGCTATCCGTAAGACTCAAAGCACGATAGCAAGCAGTGACTAACGTCGTCTTCTGCACCCTTTGTCAATCGCGGCCAATGAGCCCATTGACACGCGGAGATTTACGTCATCTTTTGCGCAGTCAATCTCTATCAGTACTAACCCGTGAAGTTAGGGGGCAGGCAGAAATACCCAAGTGGTTATCTGTATAAATATTCTTTTTCTATCCGTAAGACTCAAAGCATGATAGCATGCAGAGACTAACGTCGTCTTCTGCACCCTTTGTCAATTGCGGCCAACGAGCCCGTTGACACGCGGAGATTTACGTCATCTTTCGTGTAGTCGATCTATGTCAGTACTAACCCATGAAGTTAGGGGGCAAGCGGAAATACCCAAGTGGTTATCCGTATAAACATTATTTTGCTATCCGTAAGACTCAAAGCACGATAGCATGCAGAGACTAACGTTGTCTTTTGCATACTTTATCAATCGCAGCCAATGAGCCCGTTGACACGTGGAGATTTATGTCATCTTCCGTGCAGTCGATCTTTGTCAGTACTAACCCGAGAAGTTAGGGGGCAAGCGGAAATACCCAAGTGATTATTCGTATAAACATTCTTTTGCTATCCGTAAGATTCAAAGCACGATAACATGCAGAGAGTAACGTTGTCTTCTGCACCCTTTGTCAATCGTGGCCAACGAGCCCGTTGACATGCGAAGATTTACGTCGTCTTCCGTGCAATTGATCTCTGTCAGTACTAACCCGTGAAGATAGGGGGCAGGCGGAAATACCCAAGTGGTTATCCGTGTAAACATTCTTTTGCTACCCGTAAGACTCAAAGCACGATAGCATGCAGAGACTAACATCGTCTTCTGCACCTTCTGTCATCTTGACCCATGAAGTCAGGTGACATGCGGGGTTACCTTATGGTTACCCACACCTTTCGTCAACCAGGGGCAAACGAGCCCGTTGACGCGCAGAGACTAACATCGTCTCCTGCACCTTTTTGCCATCCGGGGACAGCGAGTCAAGTGGTAGGCGTAAATACCTTGTAGTCATTCGCGCCTTTCGTCAATCGAGGGGAACACATTCGACGGTATCAGGATGATGTTGGTCATTTAGTGCTGATCCTTTTCAAAATTTTTGCAGGTTTTTTACTCTTGTCGTCCATAAGCATTCAAGCTCAACGATGTGCGAGATTCTTCTCTGCTGGGCAGGGACTATTGAGTGCACTGGCGAAGAGAAGTGTCGTGGTTGTCCAACTTTGTCATTTTTAGGACACAGAAGTTTGTTGACGCTTCTGATACTTGTTCTTTTTTAATGACACGTCCCTTTGACACAAAAGAATTCAGGCGGTTAGTCCTTTGTTCTTTTGGAAAAGGGAGAAGAGAGACACAAAAAGAATTCAGGCAGTTAGTCCTTTGCGAATTCTTTTTAGCAAAGGGAGAAGAGAAAGAAAAGATGAATACAACAAGTTTTCAAGGTTTAGAAAACCAGAAAACTTTAGAAAGCTTTTGGTACAAAGAAGAAGAAGAAGTTCAAAGAGATTCAAGGCTTGTAAAGGATTGTAAGAGATTGATTGGAAAAATATTCAAGATTATTGAAATGCAAAACAAAGTCTTGCTTTTATAGACTCTTCATGTCTGCTCAAGACAACCATTTAGAAGAGTTATAAGTTTTAGAAAAACTTAAAACCAATTTGAAAAAGTCAAAAACCATTTGAAGAGTTACATCTTTTGATTTATTCATAAACAAACACTGGTAATCAATTACCAAATCAGTGTAATCGATTACAGAAAGCATTTATGTGAAATGATGTGACTCTTCATATTTGAATTTGAATTTTAACGTTCAAAGGCACTGGTAATCGATTACCAAAACATTGTAATCGATTACGGCTTTTTGAAATTAATTGGAACGTTGTAAATTCAATTTGAAAACTTTTTCAAAACAATTCTGCTATTGGTAATAGATTACAACAATCTAGTAATCGATTACCAGAGAGTAAAAACTCTTTGGTAAACATGTTTTGAGAAAAATCATGTGCTACTCGATTTTTGAGAAAAACTTTTCATACTTATCTTGATTAAGCCTTCTCTTGATTCTTGAATCTTGAGTCTTGAATCTTGATCTTGATCTTGATTCTTGAGATCTTGAGCCTTGAATCTTGATTCTTGACTCTAAACTTTCTTCTTGAGTCTTGAATTCTTCTCGATTCTTATCTTGAAGTCTTGAATTGTTCTTGATTCACTTGAGTTGTTCTTTGATTGATCTTTGATTCACTTGAGTTGTTCTTTGATTGATCTTTGAGCTTTTTGTCATCACCTTTTTCATCATCTTTTGTTATCATAAAAAAAACCTTTGAATCACCTTTGATTCATCATGAAGCTTTGCTTCTACAATCTCCCCCTTTTTGATGATGACAACTTCTGAAATCAAGAAACATTCAAACAGCATTTATGACTAAACATTCCATGCAAATAAGGATCCTAGTCGATCACTCACATAAATTCTCCCCCTTCGGCATCAACAAAAAGCCAAAGTGCGTATCAAAATTTAAGTATTCAAATATAACTAAACATTCAAACAGTATTTATGAAAAACCATCAACCAAATCAAAAAGTAAGAACCATGAAGCAACAATCATAAATAGATTAACTATAAAATCCACATAGTCAAATAACATACTTGTTCAATCATTCCATGCAAATAAGGAAATAGTAAATTGTTCAAATACCATAATAATATAGCCAAAATACAAGGCTGAAAATCAAAGTACTAATAATATTAAAATAGAAATCTAAGATGATGATGGTGGCGGTGGTGGAAGATCAAAGCTTGAACGAATGTAAGATACATCTTCTTCAACCTTCGTCATTCTAGACTCCATTTCATTGAAGCACATATCCACTTGCAATTCCAAAGTGTCAAACCTCTCACCAACAAAGGTTTGAAGACCATCAAACTTTTCCAAAATCTTCGAAAGAAGAGATGAATCTTCTCCCTCATGTCCTTCTTCACCAACATTTCTAGCACCCTTCTTTATCCAAGAGCCATCATGCTCCTTAATATAACCAAATGATGCTATGAATGAAGCGCCTATAAGGAATGATCTCTTGATTGGAACATAGGGTTCAGAATCAAGAGGGGTGAAGTGTTGAAGGAAAAGGGTAACAAGATGAGGATAAGGCGATGGGGCATTCAATCGCAATGCCTTATACATGCGATATCTAACAAGGTGTGCCCAATCAATTTGTAAACCTTTACGAAAGGCCCACATGACAATGAGATCTTCTTCATATACCTGGGCAAGGTTTGAAGATCTAGGAAGCAAAATGCGAACAATAAGGTAATGGAGGATGCGGCTTTCAAAAGCCAATGAACCGGCAAGAAGCCTTCTGGTCATATCCGCTTGGTTGGTGCAAACCAACCGGCGGCCATCATGCACAGAAAAATCGAATTTCCAATCATCAATTAGTGCACCCTCAAAAGGCACACCTTCACTAGGCAATTTTGTTAAATCATAAAATAGGGATTGGTCAATGACCATCTTAATCCCATAAACCTTAGATATTAGGGTACCTTTGTGGATTTCTAAATTAGAATAGAAAGCTTTGACTAGTTCAGAATAAATAGGTAATTTCAGATACATGAACGGAATAAGATTGGAGTTTTCAAATGCTTGAAAGCATTCAAAATTCTCATTTGAGAAGAAATCCATATCTATGAATTTTGGGTCTATAATGGAACGAGAGGAAAAGAGGTTTGTGTACCGTATATGCTGTTCCTCTGATGAGAACAATGGTCCAGAGGAAATGAAGGGAGGAATTGGGGTTTCTTGTGACTCGAAATGCTGCTGACTTCGACTTGAAGTGCCTTTCCGCTTCTTCGATGGTTCTGCCATTTGAGGAGTTTTTTCAAGATTTCAATTGGTTCAAATGAAAATGAGTGAAAAATATTAAGTTTGGGCTTTGTGGGGAGTGATTTGGACAAGAATTAAGTGAGATATGGCTGGAAGAAAATTTGGGGGCGAGGGTTTTCAAGAGAAAGAAGAGTTGCAGGTTTCAGAATTTGAAATCTGAATATATAGGTGCAGGGACACATTGTAGTTGATTATGCAAAAATGGTAATCGATTACCAGAGAGCAACATTCCTAGAAATAACTGCTTGTAATCGATTACATTGTTATGGTAATCGATTACCAGTGCTTATTTTAGCCAAAAAACAAAAACAAAAGGCTTCCTAGGAGAGAAGAAGTTTTGAGTTACTATCAAAATACTTTTTTTATGAAAAATATATTTGAAAATACTTTATGAATAATTCTCAATCATGTAATTCACATATCATATCATGCAAAAACAATAAAACATGAAGATAATCAATTTTGTCAAAAACAATCAAAACACAAGTATGAAGACTATTGATTTTACTTAAATATATGAATGAATATTTCATGCAAATAAGATGAAATCAATCAAGCAAATATACTCATGATTTCAAACAATCAAAAGACAAACAAATAAAGAATTGTTAGTCATCATAATCAAATTGTTTGAAAAAAAATTCAACTTTAAGAGAAATTTTAATAAGATAATGGTTTTGATATTACCTTTTTCAGGATTAAAATGTCTAGATCTTCAAAGATGAGGATCATGCTTTTTCTCCTTGTTTATCATCCTTGAGAGATGTTCTCGTCACTTTCATAATATTTGGTTAGAAGATTAATCTCCATTTCTGAACCATCGGATGAATCATTGTCATCCCATGCAATGTATGCTTTCTTAGTTCTTCTTTCGTCAAATCTTTTCTTTTCACTTTTCTCCGACCATTCTTTATTTGATGGACAGTTGGCCTTGATGTGACCAATTTGGTTGCATTAGTAACACCTAAGGACTTGAGAATCATCTTGTGATTTTCTTCCATTATTGAAATTCTGACGCCTGTCAATTCTTCTTTTCTTGATGTATTTCTGAAATTTCTTAACAAAGAAGGAAAAATCTTCTTCATCATCTGAATCATCTTCTTCGTTTCCTTCTTGTATTGAAGATGAGGCTTTAAGGGCTATGCTTCTCTTCTTTTTGTCATTTTCTTCATTCTGATTGAGGCGTTGAAGTTTCATCTCGTGTTCCTGCAATTTACCAAATAAAGTGGCAAGAGACATGGAAGAAAGGTCTTTACTTTCAGAAATAGCAGTTACCTTGGGCTGCCATTCCCTACTTAAACATCTTAAGACTTTATTAATTAAGTCCTCATTAGGAAATATTTTTCCTAAAGATGCAAGATGGTTTACTATATGTGTAAATCTTTTTTGCAAACTATGGACATTTTCATTTGGGTTCATCCTAAATAATTCATATTCATGGGTAAGGGTATTTATTCTAGAACTTTTTACATCTGTGGTTTCTTCATGGGTTAACCGGAGAGTATCACACATATCCTTGGCATTAGTACAATTTGACACTCTAAAGTACTCATCTATTCCTAGGGCTGAAGTGATGATGTTTTTGGCTTTGAGATCGTATTGGATTTTTCTCCTATCTTCTTCTGTCCACTTATCTCTAGGTTTTTGGGTTGTAGTTCTTATGCTTACATCTACTATAGTGGGTATGTGTGGTCCTAATTCTATTGCTTCTCAAATATTTAGATCTATGGCTTCAATGAATATCTGCATGCGGGTTTTCCAATAATGGTAAACCTCACCATTGAAAATGGGTGGTATGTGAATGGAATTTCCTTCGAGAAACAAGGGATTTGAGGAGGCTTCAAGATACCTGCTCTGATACCACTTGTTGGATCAAGTGGCCTCAGAATAATTAAGAAGGGGCGGGGTTGAATTAATTATTCCTAAACCTTTACTAATTAAAAAATTACTCTTCTAAGGCTTTTACTAAATTGTTAAGAGAATGAGGAGTAGAAGAGAAACTTAACAGAAAGTAAAAGCGGAAATTAAATGCACAGCGGAAAGTAAAAGAGTAGGGAAGAAAGAAACAAACACACAAGAGTTTTTATACTGGTTCGGAAACAACCCATGCCTATATTAAGTCCTCAAGCAACCTACGGTCCTTGAGATTTCTTTCAACCTTCTAAAAATCCTTTTACAAGCAAAGATCCAAAAGGGATGTACCCTCCCTTGTTCTCTTTGAACCTAGTGGATGTACCCTCCACTAGAACTGATCCACAAGAGATGTACCCTCTCTTGTTCTCAGTCAAACCCAAGTAGATGTACCCTCCAATGTACCCTCCAATGTGTTAAGACAAAGATATCAGGCTGTTAAAACTTTGATACTTTGTGAATGGGGATACAAAAGAATTCTCAGGCGGTTAGTCCTTTGAACACTTTTGTATTAGGGAAAGGGAAGAATCAAAAGAATTCTCAGACTGTGTCGTTCTGAATTCTTTGACAAAAAAGAAGGGAGATACAAAAGAATTCAGGCGGTTAATCCTTTGTTCTTTTGGAAAAGGGAGAAGAGAGACACAAAAAGAATTCAGGCAGTTAGTCCTTGGCGAATTCTTTTTGGCAAAGGGAGAAGAGAATGAAAAGATGAATAGCACAAGTTTTCAAGTTTTAGAAAACAAGAAAACTTTAGAAAGCTTTTGGTACAAAGAAGAAGAAGAAGTTCAAAGAGATTCAAGGCTTGTAAAAGATTGTAAGAGATTGATTGGAAAAATATTCAAGATTATTGAAATGCAAAACAAAGCCTTGCTTTTATAGACTCTTCATGTCTGGTCAAGACAACCATTTAGAAGAGTTATAAATTTTAGAAAAACTTAAAACCAATTTGAAAATGTCAAAAAACATTTGAAGAGTTACATCTTTTGATTTATTTAGAAACAAACACTGGTAATCGATGAACAAATTAGTGTAATTGATTACACAAAGCTTTTATGTGAAAGGATGTGACTCTTCATATTTGAATTTGAATTTGAACGTTCAAAGGCACTGGTAATCAATAACCAAAACATTGTAATCGATTACAGCTTTTTGAAATTAATTGGAACGTTGTAAATTCAATTTGAAAACTTTTTCAAAACAATTCTGCTACTGGTAATCGATTACAACAATCTGGTAATCAATTTCCAGAGATTGAAAACTCTTTGGTAAACATGTTTTGAGAAAAATCATGTGCTACTCGATTTTTGAGAAAAACTTTTCATACTTATCTTGATTTAGCCTTCTCTTGATTCTTGAATCTTGAGTCTTGAATCTTGATCTCTATTCTTGAGATCTTGAGCCTTGAATCTTGATTCTTGACTCTAAACTTTCTTCTTGAGTCTTGAATTCTTCTTGATTCTTATCTTGAACTCTTGAATTGTTCTTGATTCACTTGAGTTGTTCTTTGATTGATCTTTGATTTACTTGAGTTGTTCTTTGATTGATCTTTGAGCTTTTTGTCATCACCTTTGTCATCATCTTTAGTTATCATCATTGTTATCATCAAAACACCTTCGAATCACCTTTGATTCATCATGAATCTTTGCTTCTACAGCTTCGACGTACTTAACACCCATCGTTAGGCAATCTGTGAAGTTCCGCGACATGCCGGAAGTCGAAAGGAAGCATTGTTGCACAATCCGTAAAGTTTCGTAACATTCGAGAAGTCAAAGAGGGGATGGTTGCGTAATCCGTAAAGTTTCGCGACATTACGGAAAGAAAACAAGTATCGTTATGTAACCTGTAAAGTT
Source organism: Glycine soja (assembly GCF_004193775.1). NCBI lineage: Eukaryota > Viridiplantae > Streptophyta > Magnoliopsida > Fabales > Fabaceae > Glycine > Glycine soja. The sequence continues at coordinate 27,108,258 of NC_041009.1, read as the reverse complement.
CCGTAATGTTACGGAAAAAGAATCAGCAAAAAAAAGCAAAAGGGGTGTATTTAGTAGAAAGGGGTGTGCAAATAGCAACAGGCCTAGAGGGTTGTGATGGAGTGCCTAGAGGGTGTTTGGGAGACCCTCGAAGGCAATGAGAGGTGCCGATTCCGTGGCACAATTCGACTCACTGCTACTTCATTAGTACATCCGGAGGAACCCGCACGCACACTTAAGCAGCCTGTGGAGTGGATACTACCTACACCTACTCCATATCGACTAGTTGAGCCGGTTCAGGTGATAGAGGTGTCATCCTTTGAAGAGAATCTTGAAGAGGACCCAGAGGAGTTACCTCCTAAACCTGCTATGGACGCCCTTGACTTACCTGAGGATAATGAAGACCCACTCCCTGATGTTGATTCTCCAGAGGATATTATGTCAGCATCTGAGGCAGACTCTACAGAGGTGAGTGGCCCCGGAGGGACACCGAATAGTGACGACTCTTCATCATAGCAGATGGCTCCTTAGACTAGGCATACATACTTTTTGTGGGTGGGTGTATCTAGTTCAGACTACTAGGTTTACTCTTTTGATTTTTAGGTGGGTAAACCTATTGTATAGAAATTTTGATGATTGTATATAATGTGGCTGAAACCACCATAGTTGTTACCTTTGCTCTGGATGTCACTATGTTATTTTGCAAACTCCCATATTTTGGAAAGTTTTAGATGATGGAAACAATTATGTTTTATCTTGTTATTTGAAAAGGAAATGTTAACGAATTTTACTTCAAAAGAGTTTACCGACCGCATCCTATTATCTTTCACGTTACGACCTAAAATGATGGCTGGCATATTTTTTTGAAAGAGCAAAATAGTTTAGAGGTTTATGAGTGATCAGAAAGAAATGAATCCGAATAGAGTTGTGAACTGGCCATTCAGGACTCTATAGTGATAATTTTCCTTCTGAATTTAATTACCGTGAAATGAATAACAATGCGAAAAAAAGGGGAGAGAAAAGAAAAAAAATTCCCATGGTTTTTGCTATTTAATTTATTACTATTAAACCAGGCATTATTTAGGGACGCCACAATTGGTGGTATTAGAGCAAAAGTTGGATTCTAGTGAACCTGTCCGTGGTCTTACTGTGTGAATGTTGCGTATCTCTGAAACTTAGAAGTAGGTTTCGGTGAGTGACGTTAAGTCACAAATTGTGTGTAATTCTACCTTCTTGTCTTAAGCAGGAAAGTGCAATTGATTTAGTAGAATTGCTATATATATATAGAGAGAGAGAGATATTGTTGTAACTATCATAGCCTATATATATATATATATATATATATATAGAGAGAGAGAGAGAGAGAGAGAGAGATATTGTTGTAACTATCATAGCCTATATGGTACACTCTCTCAGTATAATTTCTTTGATACTAATAGCTTCCCTACAGGTTAGGTATGGCAGGACGTGGTAGGGATCAGAACCGTGATGTCCTAGACCGCATCACAGCTGTGCTGGAAACTCTAGTGCAGGAACGTGATGTGGAGCCAGCAGAGTATCGAGGACTCATGGCTTTCCGTAAGAACCACTCGCCGAAGTTCAGTGGGGACTATGATCCTGAAGGTGCTAGGTTATGGTTAGGTGAGACTGAGAAGATTTTTGAGGTGATGGGTTGCCTCGAGGAGCATAAGGTCCCTTATGCGACGTTCATGCTCCAATGAGAAGTTGAGAACTGGTGGAAGTTCGTGAAACCTACATTAGCTGCACTTGGAGGCGTGATTCCTTGGAATGCCTTCAAGGACAAATTCCTAGACAATTATTTTCCACGAGATCTCAGGAAGCGAAAGGCGAGGGAATTTCTGGATTTGAAGTAGGGAAACATGTTCGTTGGAGAATACACGGGCAAATTTAATGAACTTCTACAGTACTGGCCTCAATACCAAGATGCTCGGAACGAAGAAGACTTATGTGCTCAGTTTGAGAATGGGCTTCGACTGGAGATTCAACAGGCAGTTAGCTACATGCAGATCACAGATTTCAAACAACTGGTGACAAAGTGCCGAATATTTGAGGACAAGATGAAAGAGAGGCAAGCTAGAGGCTTTGGAGGACCACAAAGAAGCCACCCTTTAAGAGGAAACAATAATAAGAGGATGAAGCCATATTCTAGCAACAAGGGGAAACAACCTATGGCTACGTCCAACATGAGCCAGTCAAAGGGTACTGGGGTATAGTGCTTTCAGTGCGGAGGACCGCATTGTAGGAGAAATTGCCCACAACTCCAGCAGACACAGGAAAATCGTTGCTATATTTGTGGCAGGGTAGGCCATTATGCTCGAGAGTGTAGAATGACTGGGAGACCGACGGTAACTGCCAATTCTAACACAGTCAATCGTGGATCTACTAATCCCACAAGGAGCAGTAATGTTAGCAACAACAACAACACTAGTGGTGGAAGACCAAAGGTACCTTCCCGGGTATTTGCTGTGAGTGGATCAGAAGTTGCTGCCTCCGACGATTTGATACAGGGTAAGTGTTTGATTACTGATAAACTGGTAGATGTACTCTATGATTCGGGTGCCACGCATTCGTTCATATCTCATGCATGTGTGGAGAGGTTGGGGTTATGTACGACGGAGTTACCATATGATATTGTGGTGTCTACTCCGACTAACGAGCCTGTAACCACCTCTCAGGTGTGTTTGAAGTGTCCTATAACTATTGAGGGTCGATCTATTATGGCGGATTTGATTTGCCTACCTTTAGCTCATCTAGATGTGATCTTGGGAATGGACTGGTTATCTACTAACTATATCTTTCTAAACTACAAAGAGAAGATGCTAGTATTTGGTGGAAATGTATTTCCAAATGAACCATTGAAAGAGAATGCTGCCAACGATGGAGTGGGGGATGTTCGAACCTACATGGTGTTGTTCTCCATGAATGTGGAGGAGGTCTCTAAAGTTAGCAGTATATCGGTGGTGTCATAATTTCCAGAGGTCTTTCCTGATGACATTTGTGAATTACCACCTCATAGAGAAGTGGAATTCATTATTGACTTGGTGCCTGGGGCGAACCCAGTGTCGATCGCGCCCTATAGGATGTCTCCAGTAGAACTAGCAGAGGTGAAGGCACAGGTGCAGGATCTTTTAAGCAAACAATTTGTTCGCCCAAGCGTATCACCGTGGGGAGCACCGATCTTACTGCTTAAAAAGAAGGATGGAAGTATGAGGATGTGCGTAGACTACTGGCAGCTGAACAAAGTTACCGAGGATAGATGATTTGATTGATCAATTGAGGGGAGCGACGGTATTTTCGAAGATAGATTTGCGATCGGGGTATCATCAAATCCGAGTTAAGAAGGAAGATATCCCAAAGACTGCGTTTCGGACTCGGTATGGGCATTATGAGTATTTAGTCATGCCATTTGAAGTGACTAATGCTCCGGCTATCTTCATGGACTATATGAACCGTATATCCTAGTGTATTCAAGGAATAAGGAGGAGCATGAAAAGCACTTGGGAATTGTGTTGCATATCCTGAGGGATAGGAAATTGTTCGCCAAATTTTCGAAATGTGAATTTTGGTTAGAGAAAGTGCAGTTCTTGGGGCACGTGATTTCCAAAGACGGGGTTGCAGTGGATCCGATTAAAGTGGAGTCGGTTATGGAGTGGCAACAACCGACAACTCCAACAGAAGTTCGAAGTTTCTTGGGGTTGGCTGGCTATTATAGGAAATTCATTGAGGGATTTTCTAAGCTAGCGCTACCCCTAACTAAACACACTCGTAAGAATGAGAAGTTTTTCTGGAATGAGAAATGTGATCAAAGCTTCCAAGAGTTGAAGAGGCGATTGACAACAACTCCGGTGTTAATTTTGCCCGACCCTAAGAGACCATTTGAAGTGTATTGCAATGCGAGCGGGCAAGGCTTAGGGTGTGTATTGATGCAGGAGGGAAGGTGTCGCAACATGCCCTTTTGCGGGCGTGCGAGGCGAGGCTCACGGGTGCGCTTTCCAAAGGAGGAAAGATGCGCGGAGTTGCCACCAACGTTTATTTGTGGAAAACGTCGGAAAAACCGAAGGAAACCGGTCAAAATGAAAATTCTAAGTTTGGGAGTTGTATTTACATTTGAGGAAGGTATTAGCACTTCTCACGTTTGTCTCAAAGGACAACAGCCTATTTTTTAGAATTGTGGAAATTGTGTTACCTTAACTTTTATTTCTTTTTTTTTTAGGTCGACAAAAGCGGGGCTTTTGCTCCTACGTACCCTCCATCAAAGAGGAAATCAGACCTACGTAGTTCTTATTTAAGAGTGAATCAAGCGATTCTTTTTACTTGAAAGGTGATCATTCTAAGGCGTTGGACCTTAAAAATAATCCATTTACTTGATAAGGAAAACTGAGATGATAAACTTTCAAACCCTTTTTAGTGATTTTTTGTGGACGAGCTTGACTAGGCAAATTGATTTTAGCCTTAGTTTCACTAGTTATTAGTCAATTCAATTAAGAGTGAGAAATCCCAAAGAGAAAACGTCCGATTGATTTTTTCGCTTCATTTTACTAAATGGTATTTTTTGATTATTATATTATTATTTTGCCTCTTTTTTTTAATTTCCAACGTGGTTACGGCACGACCAAACAATCGGAATTCATTTTAACAGAAATTAAACAATATTACAAATCAAATGATCGGTGGAAATTTATTTTATTTTTTGATTAGACAAGAGATTACTTAAATAAATGACTGAAGCACGTCAAAAGGGGGTACGGAAAGTAAATGAAAACGAGAATAAAAGTAATGAAACAAATGGGGACCACCATGGGTACATAGAATGAATTGAAAAGCTCGGTTTGGGGTACTTACCAGTTGAAGACCGAAGAAAACGAAGAACGAACGATGAATGTTGAAGAACGGTTGAAAATCTTCGCGTAATTACCCACGGAAACATTACGGAAGCGCCCCGGCTTGGATTTTCTTCACGGAAACAATTTTCCTCAGCAAATTTAATAGAATACGAAGTGCCAAGAAGGCTGGACCCTTTTCCTCTTCACTCCTCCCCCTATTTATAGCAAAATAGGGGAGGAGCTTGCCACCCAGCTCACTCAGGCAAGGAAGGTTGCTTCCTCCAGAAGCAACTGCCTTCTGGAGGAAGAATCTGGAAGGCCCAAGTGGGCCTGATTGCTATTTGTACCCCCCCTTTTACTAAATGCACCCCCTTTACCTTTTTTGGTAATTCTTTTTCCGTAACGTTACGTAACTTTACGAATTTTGTAACGATACTTATTTTCTTTCCGTAAGGTTACGAATCCTTACGGATCATGTATTTACTCTTTTTTAGCTTTCGAAGAAGTTACGAAAACTCACGGATTGCGCAACAACACCTCCTTTTGGTTTCCGCCACATTACGGAATTTCACATATCGTGTAACCCTGCTTCCCTTTGATTTTCGGCGTGTCTCGGGACTTACATATCGTGCAACAAAGGGTGCCAAGTATCTTGAAGCGGCCAATCAAAGGTTGCATATCATCAAGTAATAATCCCCGGACAAAATTAGGGTATGACAGTTGCCCCTATTTACTTACCTTTTATCGGAGATAAGAGGAAAGCAAAGATAAGACACTAATTTCGTCCTTCTTGCCCTTTTCGTGATTAGCCCATGACGACTCTCGTCTCTACTCCTTCTTTTTTTCTGCACAACACAAAACAAAATACAAACAACAACAAAAACAACAATAATATAATATACACGTTTGGCAAAGGAATCAATCGGGAAAATAACAAAGACCACATTTCCCAGTCAAGAGGGTCCGCACTTGACAGTGAAGAACACATTGGAGAATGGAGGATTGCACTAGAGGGTCCACACTAGGCAATCATGAAGCATGGCTCCAAACTCATTGATGGAGGATGCATGAACGAAAATGCAATTCATGGGGCTCCGAATAAAAGGCGAGGATGGAGGATTGCACTAGAGGGTCCTCACTAGTCAATCATGAAGCATGGCTCCAAACTCTTTGGTGGAGGATGCATGAACGAAAACGCAATTCATGGGGCTCCGAAAAAAGGCGAGAATGGAGGATTGCACTAGAGGGTCCTCACTAGTCAATCATGAAGCATGACTCCAAACTCTTTGGTGGAGGATGCATGAACAAAAACGCAATTCATGGGGCTCCGAAATAAAAAGCGAGACTGAATGGTCCACCGGGTTTTTTCCACCTAAAAAAGGCAAACATGTTTTTTTTTGCAAAGAAAAATAAATCATTCGCGAGAGCACCATATCTTAGAGAAACAATATGCTCATGCCAAGGGTAATCTTCCTTGTAACCGAAAATGAAGGGCAGGATGTCAACATTTAGCTTTTAAATGAACATGCATGGGAAACATCGGGTTAAGCTGAAAATGAATCACTCATAGTGTATAAAAAACTCACACAGGCAAGTGTTTCACCCTATTCCCAAACCATAACTGCACCATGACTTTATTTTGCACACAATTTCCTATCGAATCAAATATCAAACGTACGATCACGAACCAATAGGATTTTCTCGAGGGCAGTGTTTTTGGAGAGGAAGCTGAGTGTTTCGGTCTTTTCCTTTTATGTGGGGCGAGATATCGCCATTCGAGAATGACTTTGAATGGCAATTCGAAAGGAAGAGACAAAAATGGATTTTCCTTTGCCGACAGTCACTTATCTTGCCGAAAATTTATCTGGTCTAACGATTTTCCATTCCCTTTCTTTCATTGATCGAGAATTACTCTGTTTTCCTCCGATCTTTTCCATTTTCACTTTCTTTCGATCTTCGATCGGGAATCCTCCTTTTCCTTTCCTTTTTATTATTCTTTTCTTTGTTTTCATCTTTTTCTTTTTCTTTCTTTCCATTTCTTCCTTTTCTTCCTTTTCACTTCTCCTTCTCCATTCCTTTCTTTGGGAAATCGGGTTTTAGCATCCTATTCGCTTTCCCTTGAGGAGATTCCGCTATCCTTTGCTTCGGGGGAAAGGATGAGGATTCTTTTGATAGGCCAAGCTTCAAAAAATTCTAAGGTTGTGTCTCAATGGGAGCTTTTATCGTGGGAGCACGATCTTGATATTTGGGGTAAAAAAAATTTGGGTGTCAAGGTGTCGGTCTCGGGCCAAACTTCCATATTATTCCACAAGGCACGCGTGACAATGATGATTTGAAAACAACGTGCAAAATTAGTCATGGCTACAGCCAGGTAGGCACTCAAGCATCCCGTTTATGGCATTGTGATACTACGGTTGGGAATTTATACAAACAGACCCAACGTTTCCAAATTATGTTCTTTCATCAGTTCAATGAATTCATCCATTCTTATCTTGGTTATTCAGGAAAATAAACTCTTAGCGTCAGTCCCTTGTTTCCAGAAGATATGTTTGCTCTCTACGAATGATTTATTCTTCCTAACCATAACATGTCGACCTTTAAGGTCTTTCTTTCTTTTTCCTTTTTGTTTCATTTTTATATTCACAAAAATATACACCCATTGCTATTTGTGAGAAAGCTTTTCTTCGTACACTTACATTCCTATACATGACAAACCCTTTTCCGTATACACATCAGAACTCTTTTTCTTTATGTCACACAGTCTATACACAAATCCTATCCATGTTCAAAGATTTTTCGTTTTTCCCGACACACACCTGTGGTTCATACAAAAGTTCCTTTATATACACTCGTTGCTCACACACACAAGAATTTCTTTTCACACATCGTTTACACACACAAAATCCTTTTATACACATTTTCTTTTTACATATATATAAATAAAAACCTTTTTCTTTTTCTTTATATACGTAACCATTTATTCACAACGCTTCTTTCTTTTTATCATGATTTTGGTTCATTTTTTTGATTTTGGACGACGTTCCTAAAATGAAAAATTCTACGCGATTTCGGACTTCAACAAACACTATTGACAACAACGAAGTAAATACAAACGTAACAGTTCAAACGACATGTATGCACAAAACAAAAGTCAATCAAAATGAAACAAACGTTAGTCCCTTAGTTAAACAAAAATAAAATGATACGTAATAGGAAAAAAGAGGAAACATAAACATAACATAAAAAGGAATACGTATCTAGAGATCTCCCAATCATGTGGCTCCGCTCCCTCCCAATAAATCAAGCAAATCGGTCATCTCCTCGTCCTTGCGAGCCTCATCTGCCTCGCCGGGAGCCTCTGTGGGTGCCTCCCCTGCCTGGGCCTCAGGCCAATCTCTGGGCCACACAACCTCTGCCCTGAACTGATCCGGAGTAGGGCATGGAAAAGAAGTAAAACCCTAGCTCTACAGGCTGAGGCTCAGCTGGTAAATACAGTCATGGATCTGTACGTGCGCTCGGTGGTTGGCCGCCTGCTGGCGAACCAAATGTCGTAAATACTGCTCTGAATCAAATGACCCAGCTGGGCCAGCCTGATGAGGCGGCGGCACGTTTGCGGCCTGTGGTGCATCACCCTAGGCCGGTCTCTGCGTGCAATACTTCTCAATAAAAGCCTGGGTGATGGGTGGCCGAATCACCTTGCTAGGTGCGACGGGGACTCCGAACGACTGACAAAGTTCTGTGATCAATGCGGAAAATCCCAGGGCCCTGTTGGACTTATCCGGGTCCAAAGGGTGCCTGGTCGGCGCCATACCTGCAAATAGATAAATGGCATCAGTGATCAACTGAGCCATGTGAATGATCATCCGTGTCAGGACCGCGTACACCAGCTGACACTTCGGCAGGGGGAGGTCGGAATTATGATCGCTGGGCTGGATGTTGCTGAGCAGCAACGTCATCCATATCTGGGTCAGGGTGGTCATGTTGGTGCGCATGATCCGCACCCGTCTCCCAGTAGCAGTCCGAGCGAAGTCCTGCCCCGGTATACACAGCAACTGGGCGATGGCCTCCTCCTCAAACCCATCGGCCTGGTTCCTCCTCTGGCCATACTCGCACTCCTGGCCCTCCTCCAACACTAAAGGGTGTCCCAGGAACTGGCTGAGGGCATCCGCATCGAAAGGGATCCACTGACCCCTCACCCAAGATCGCATATCTCGCACACCCTCCTCTGTAGGCCAAGCATTGGCATAAAACTCGAGGACTATGTCTGGGTCGAACTTGGCCATGGGGGTAACCAGCGATGCCCACCGCCGGCGAACTATCTCATCCAGGAAGTCGGTATACTCGTCGTCCCTGAGCTGGACGCGTCTCTCCCGGAGGAATGACTATCCTTTGATGGCCTCGAAGCGCAGCTGGTGCTCAGTGCTCCTAAAACGATGGCTGTCATATTCAGGAGCGGAACTGGTTCCTTCAACTGCCTTATTTTTCCTGGATCTCTTTGAGGAAAGCTTCCTTGGGGCCATTTCCTAAAAAAACAAACATTTTGGGAAGTTAGTTTTACCAAGAAATGCTACCTTCAAAACAAAAATGGCATGCAACCTCCTCTAGTAAACACAAGCATCAATGTAAATTTAAAACAAACTCATGCACATATTTCCTTACAAACATACATTCGCACAAGATATTCTGTTAACTAAAAATTGCACTCATGCACAATCAAGGCATCTTCGTTACCTAGATCACGTATATGCACTTCCAAGGCGTATTTGCTACCTAAATCACATGCATTTCCTTTGCTAAATTTACATTCATGCATACTCAAGGTATTTTGGCTACAAAAAATTGCACACGTGCACATTCGGGTATTTCTAATACCTATACATACACAAATTTCATGAGGAATCTTGGCTACCCACACAATAAGGTGCTACATTTCGTGCTTATTCAAGTGTTTTTGCTACCTAAAGCTGCATGCAAATTCAAGTATTTTCTTTTTTGCTAACTAAAATTGCATTCAAATTAAAAAGGTATCTTTGTAAGGTATTTCTTTACATAACATGCAACATATATATATTTTTGTGAGATATTTTGACTACCCAAAAAATTACATGTACACAAATCCAAGCATCTTGCTACCATATCCAAAGGTGTAAATTGCTAAAGGTCTTTTGCTACCTATCCTACACCTACATGTTCATGATGAACAAAATTTCTAAACATCTAGGTGTAAGGAAACTATTTATGGCGTAGCCCATAGCTGATTGCTGGCCAAAAAGGGTAGCTTCACCTAATATGCACCCACTCTTGTGTTCTCTTGCATTCAAAAAACAAGCTTTGGTTCCTAGGCCTAGGGTGTATGTAGGGCAATCATTCTAGCCCTTATGAAACTGAATACATGCTCCAAAGACAGCAAAAATGCGCAAACCAAATTGTCCCATAGGTTGTTTCCCTACAAAATCATGCGCAAATGTCATTGAGGCATTTCACCGAACACTTGGTGGGCGCACGTTTAGGCATTAATAGCAAGAGAATGGGGACAATGTGGCATGCCCCATTGCTCCAAAATGCATTATAGGCCTAGGGCCATCTCATACAAACCCTCAATTCAACCCAATCAAGCAAGAAAACAAACCAAAATTGCCCCACGTATTTGAGTACATTCCCACAATCTAGAGCACCAAAAGAAGATCAAAATACATCAATGGAAAGCTAGAAAGCTTAAGGATGGAATACTTACTTGTTGGTGACGAATAAAATCGCAAAACGGAATCAAAAAATGCAAAAAATGATGACCCTAGGGCTTCAAACTTGTAAATCCCGTGGGTATTGCTTTTGAATGGGGGGAAGCAGTTTTTGAATGCAAAAACGTTCCCCTCCCTCGTTTTTATATTTTTGGTGCAGGGGTTGCTCGCCCAAGCGAGCTCAACTCGCCCAGGCGTGCTAACCTGCCATCATTTTTTTTTAGGGGAAACATAACCATGGCCCCCTCTCTTTACAGGTTAACGTTTGCCTATTCGAACCTACTTAAGTTAGAATTAGGCATCGATTACTTATTTTAAAACAAACAATAGTAATAGTCACTGTGAATTCAAAGGATACTGGGTTGCCTCGCAGCGACGTTCTCTGCTTGTCCAGCGCCGGGAAGGGACGACGATCGGTCAGTCGTGACCCTATCGTCCATTTGCATCCGTTCCTAAGTACCTATAAGTAGGAAACAAACAATATGCGGCCAAGCGTGACCGGGTCATCATCTTACCCTGGTTGATTTTTGCTGTCAACTCGTCTCGAATTCTGACCGTGGTCTAAGACGATTCTGTCCCTGTTACCAGAGGAAATGCATGTGTACGTGCATGCATGAATGTTTTTTTTTTCATGCAATGATTTTCTTAGCGAAGGTTGCTTAGGTTCAGTTTTAATTTTATGCGTTTGGGGCACCCCATGAACCAAGCGAAAAGGGCTCAGGTGATTATAAACTAACACAAGGTTTAAAACCAAAGGAAGGACTGAAGCCTAACCCATCCCCTCTTCTTTTAAAGAAACGAGACCATTACAGTGAAAGGGAATCCCTGGAGGAAACCAAGAAAAACAACAACTCAGAAGTAAAAGAACATGCAACGGTCCTCTCGATTGCCCCAGACTTCAAGCGTAGTATCGCTTATTAACATCGGAGTTCACGGGCGAGGGCAGCTCCTTGCCATCCATGTTGGCGAGTATCAGAGCACCCCCAGAAAAAGCTCTTTTCACCACGAAAGGCCCTTCATAATTCGGGGCCCACTTGCCTTGATTGTCCTTAATAACATGGGACATCTTCTTCAGCACAAGGTCCCCCTCGTTAAACTTGCGCGAACGTACCTTCTTGTCAAACGCATTTTTTATCCTTCGTTGATACAGACGCCCATGGCTCATGGCCGTCAAACGCTTACCTTCAATAAGGTTGAGTTGGTCGTAGTGTGCTTGAGCCCATTCTGACTCTTTTAGGCTTGACTTTGCTATTATCCTCAGAGAAGGAACCTCTACCTCAAATGGGAGTACTGCTTCCATCCCATAAACCAAGGAATACGGCGTTGCCCCAGTAGAAGTTCGTACTGAGGTTCTATATCCATGCAGGGCGAAAGGCAACATCTCATGCCAATCTTTGTATGACACTGTCATCTTTTGGACAATCTTCTTAATATTTTTATTTGTAGCCTCTACAGCCCCATTCATCTTTGGCCGATAAGGGGTGGAGTTATGATGCTGGATCTTGAAATCCTCGCACATTTCCTGCATCATCTTTTTGTTCAGATTGGTGCCATTGTCGGTGATGATCTTCCTAGGGAGTCCGTATCGACAAATCAGCTCCCTTTTGATGAATCTGACTACCACACTTCTCGTGACATTAGTATAAGAAGCTGCTTCGACCCATTTGGTGAAGTAGTCTATCGCCACAAGAATGAAGCGGTGACCATTCGAAGCCTTAGGTTCGATGGCCCCAATGACATCTATCCCCCACATGGAAAAAGGCCAAGGGGCGGACATAACATTCAGAGGATGTGGCAGAACATTAGCATTGTCCGCGTATGCCTGACATTTATGACACTTCCTTACATGAGCGCAGCAATCGCTATCCATGGTGAGCCAGTAATAACCGACCCTAAGGATCTTTCTGGCCACGGCATGCCCATTGGCATGTGTCCCAAATGAACCCTCGTGGATCTCCTCAATCATGAAGTTCGCCTCTTTGGCATCTATGCATCGTAGGAGGGTCATGTCGTGGTTTCGTTTGTACAGGATGGTACCACTTACAAAGAAACCAGTAGCCAATCTCCTCAACGTCCTTTTGTCATTGTCAGAAATCCCTGGTGGGTATTCTTTGTTCTCGACATATTGTTTGATGTCGAAATACCATGGTTTCCCATCCCGCTCTTCCACTATTGCATAACAATACGCTGACCTGCCCTGAGATCTGAATTCGATGTACGGCAGATCCCCGTGTGGGGCAAGTTGAAACATGGATGCCAGGGTGGCTAATGCATTGGCCATTTGATTCTCTTCCCGAGGTATGTGGTGGAAAGAAATGTCGTCAAAGAACTTGGCTAACCTCAAGATGTGAGTTTGATAGGGTATCAACTTCGGATCCCTAGTTTGCCATTCTCCTTTCAATTGGCGTATCACCAAAGCTGAGTCTCCATACACTTTGAGTAGTTTTACATCAAAATCAATGGCCGCCTGAACCCCGAGGGCGCATGCTTCGTACTCGGCCATATTCTAGCCGTGAAAGGAATACACTGATCATCCGGGGATACAAGGACTGCCCCTACTCCATGGCCCAAAGCATTAGATGCCCCATCGAAGCAAACAATCCATTTGTCTATGTCCTCGTGCATCCGCTTCTCTTCGAATAGGGCCATGATATCTTCATCTGGGAACTCAGGGTGCATCGACCGATAATCCTGGAGGGGTTGCTGGGCCAAATAATCTGCCAAGGCGCTTCCCTTTACCGCCTTTTGGGTGACGTAAATGATGTCGAATTCCGATAGTAGTACCTGCCACCTAGCGATTCGTCCCGTGAGGGCCGGTTTCTCAAAGATGTATTTCACGGGATCCATTTTGGAAATAAGCCACGTGGTATGGCTGAGCATGTACTGCCTAAGCCGATGTGATGCCCATACCACAGCACAACACGTCCTTTCCAGCATTGAGTAATTCATCTCACATGCGGTAAACTTCTTGCTTAGATAGTAAATGGCTTGCTCCTTTTTCCCAGAATCATCATGCTAACCCAACACGCACCCCATAGACTCGTCCACACGGTCATGTACAGGAAAAAAGGTCTTCCCGTTATAGGTGGCATGAGCACCGGGGGGTTTGCGAGACTCTGTTTGATCTTCTCGAAGGCATCTTGGCAATCACTGTTCCACATGATTGTCTGGTTCTTACGTAATAGCTTGAAAATGGGCTCACATGTAGGGGTGAGTTGCGAGATAAATCTCGCGATATAATTCAACCTGCCCAAGAACCCCCGAACCTGCTTCTCCGTGCGTGGTTCCGGCATTTCAAGGATGGCCTTCACTTTCTTGGGATCTATCTCTATCCCTTTCTTACTTACTATAAATCCCAACAACTTCCCCGACTTTACCCCAAAGGTACACATGGTTGGGTTTAGCTTTAGTTGGTATTTCCGTAACCTTCCGAACAGCTTACGTAGATTGACGAGGTGTTCGTCCTCAGTCCGAGATTTGGCAATCATGTCATCTACGTAGACCTTTATTTCCTTATGCATCATGTCATGGAACAATGCCACCATGGCACGCTGATAGGTTGCCCCAGCATTTTTCAGCCCGAAGGCCATCACTTTATAGCAGAATATTCCCCATAGGGTGACGAAAGTGGTCTTCTCTACGTCTTCGGGTGCCATCTTTATTTGATTATACCCCAAGAAACCATCCATAAATGAGAAAAGGGTGAACTTGGCCGTATTATCTACCACTATGTCAATGTGTGGCAGAGGAAAATTGTCTTTAGGACTGGCTCGGTTTAAGTCCCGATAGTCTACACACATTCGAACCTTGCTGTCCTTTTTCGGGACCGGGACAATGTTGGCCACCCACTTTGGGTATCAAGCTACAGCTAAGAAACCCTCATCAAACTGCTTTCTTACTTCTTCTTTAATCTTCAAAGACATCTCGGGTCTCATCCTTCGTAGCTTTTGTTTAATTGGGGAAGACCCAGGATTCAACGGCAACTTATGCTGCACAATGTCAGAGTCCAGACCGGGCATGTCTTGGTATGACCACGCAAAGACGTCTTGATACTCTTGAAGAAGGGTTATCAAGCCTTGGCGGATAGGTGCGGTCATACTGGTTCCCACTTTTACTTCTTTCATTTCCTCCCCGGTCCCTAAGTTTACCAACTCGGTTTCCTCTTGGTGAGGCTTCATTTCACGTTCTTCCTGAGCGATCAACCTCTCTAACTCTGGCGAAAGGACGTCCTCTTCCTCTTTTTCGTTTATCGTTTGGCTTACATCTCGATCGAAATCGATTGTCAAACCCTCGTTGTTGGGATCCTCAAAGAATCGACCCTCACATCTATACCCAACAAGACAAAAGAAAAAAGAACATGCAAAATGATATGAGAAAAGGTGGAACTGCAAGAACAGATGAAACAGGATCTCTTTGTTCATTTAATAAGGTAGGTTTCACAAAAATAAAAGAGAAAGGAAGTCTATAGGCTCTAATTACATTGAATCAGCGGTATAGACCTCTGACTGGCTTATCACGCGCCAGTTCCCTACTTGGGAATCGGGATGGCATGGTTGCACGAAATTTGGCGGGTCTTGAGGGAACTCTTCTCCTACTGCGGCCACTTCTTCCTCGGACACCATTCCGGCACTGGTGAAACATTGGCTAATACGGCTGGGCCATACTCTGTCTACCCGAAGTCTTGACGACACATTCCTCCTCCCCGGCATCCCGGGTTCATACCCCAATCCATATTTATACGGATTTCCCTTAATATCGACTACGTCAGCATTCCCGAGGCCGTCCTTGCCTAGACCCATTCCGGGCTCAAATCCGTTCTTGAGCATAACCCGTGCCACCATTATGGCCGCGTTGGAGAGAGAAGGTAGCAATGCACTTGGTTCCACCAAGGCACAGCTCACCACCTCGAAGGATTGGAAAGCCGTTTCCAATGATTCTTCCGTCGCTTCTACGTATGGTGTGGAGGAGGGGCAGCTCACCAACATATCCTCTTCACCCGACACTATCACTAAAAGTCCGCCCATTGCGAATTTCAATTTTTGGTGAAGTGTCGAAGGGACCACTCCCAACGCATGAATCCAAGGTCTCCCCAAGAGACAGCTATAGGCGGGATTTATGTCCATCACTTGAAACACCACATTGCAAGTGTAGGGGCCTATCTGAATGGGAATGTCGATTTCCCTCATCACTTCCCGCCGAGTATCATCAAAGGCTCGTACCACCATCGAGCTCGGTTTTAAATGTGACGCACTAAAAGGAAGCTTTTCCAAAGTGGTCTTCGGCATCACATTTAAACTCGATCCATTGTCGATAAGTACCTTTGCGACAACATGGTCCATACATCTCACCGACACATGTAGAGCCTTGTTGTGTCCTCTCCCCTCAACGGGAATCTCTTTTTCCGCAAACGCGATATAATTATTGGTGGGCAACGTATCTACCATAATTGTGATCATCTCCCTCTCCGTCATGGGCGGGACAACTTGGGCTACGAGATCTCTCCATCTTTGGGCATACTCCTTAATGGACTCATGTTCTCGCTTGGTCATACTCTGAAGCTGGTTCCGATCGGGAGCCATATCCGTATTGTATTGGTACTGCCTAATGAAGGCAGTCGCCAAGTCTTTCCATGATCGGATCTGGGAAACTTCCAGATTGGTATACCATGCCATAGCCGCTCCGGCCAAGCTGTCTTGAAAGAAATGGACCAACAACTTTCCGTCCATAGAATACGCCCCCATATTTCGACAATACATCCGAAGATGCCCTTTTGGACATGTCGTCCCTTTGTACTTATCAAAATCCGGTACTTTGAACTTGGGAGGGATGACGATGTCAGGCACGAGACATAGGTCCACTAAATCTGAGAACGGGTAATTACCGAGGCCCTCTACTGCTCTTAGCCTCTCTTCAAGCGCATCAATCTTTCCCTTATCTTCTGTGAATGGAACTGATTCTTTTACGGGTGCGGGTGAAGATGGGACATGGCGGACTATGTTTGGTTGGGGTAGTTCATGGGGAGCTGGATCCTTGAGGGGAAGCAGAGGGCCCAGATGGGTGTCTCCGTCGTCGTCTTCTTGCAGGGGGTAATCGGCATAAGGAGGAAGTTGCCCCTTGAAGGTAGGGGCTTGGCTCACATCTTCCGGAGCGGCACGGGGAGTGAAGTCCGGAGGCAAGCCATAAGGGTAAGCTTGCGGACTGTACCTCCGACCGAACACCGTCGGGTTTCTATCTCGGCCCAAGTTTATTGTGGGCTATAGCACCGGTTCCGCTTCCCTAACTGCATTGGAGGCGGTTGCCGTGGCATTATCCTCTAGAGTTTTCTGGAGTTTTAGCATGGCCTCTATGATCGAAGCCATTTGATCTTTTAAGGCTGATAGGTCGGCCTTCATCTGCTCTTGCACGCCCTCTTCATTATCCATTTTTCTGGATCGGGTGTTATAGGGGTGCCTTAATGCTTTCTTTGTTATGGTGAATTCCCTAAAGAAACAAACAATGGTGAGTATGCCACCAAAACATGAATATGCAAATGAATGATCAGAGCACTTGGATCCACCCCAAGGTTTTTAGATAACGTGATGAGTTCAGAACTTCTCATTTTTATAAAAAGAACAAAGCTTTCATCTAGCCAAGATTATACAAAGTGTTACAAGAGAACCTAACGGTTTCTAATTATATGGGCCATCAAATATATCATGTGTTGACAGTAATTGATTAGCCCATGAATTTCCTCGGGGGCTGTACACACTTCGGCCATGGCTTTTGCTTTGGCTAATAGTCGCGGGAGGTCTTGACTTTCATTCAAGGTCAAGGCGAACCTATCCATCCACATAGTCGCTTCTTGATGCAACGCATCAATCACCCTCCCTTTTGCTTCTTTTTCGGCGTACACTTGTGCAAAATCCTCCACTAGCTTCTGTTCATGGGTCACAGCTTGGTCCAACTCTTCCTTATACTGCCCTATCCCTTGCCTTGCCTTCCAAGTATTTCCGCGGCAAGCCCACTACGCCGTTCCAAGTTTGCTTCATGCGATCCAACTCTTTTGCCGAATCTCCGACCACAACTGCAACCTTACTCAAGGAGGGAAGAAACCCGGAGAACAGGTACGGTTTTCTTCCCCCAAGAGGGCACCCTAATATCTCCTCAAACTCTTCAACAGTCGGTACCATTTGGAAGTCCCTAAACGTGAAGCACCTCAACGGATGATCACAGTATTGGGTGACGGATATGACAACTTCCATAAATACCTCCGCTGCGATTAAATCTAGTATCTTTCCGTACACTTTGCGGAAGTCTTGCCTTTGGAGAGGTCCCATCAACCGTCCCAATTCCTTGAGGCTGGTGACATCTAGACCCTTAACCTTGACTTCATAAAACCTTTTGCCGTTTTGATTTGTCCCCATCATTTACCTAAAAAAAAGGGTGGATCAAGACTCCGATATGAATGATGCGATGCGCATGCATGAGACAGAAATAAAACAAAATAAAGGGGTAATTCACACGTACGAGACCGCAAAGATCCATCTTTTTAATGCCACATTTTAGGCATCATGGCGCCTCAACGTAGTATTAAAAAGTTACGTATTACTAGCAAAACTATATTTAGAACTATTTGCAGAGAAATGCATGAGAACAAATGGCACAGAGCGTGTTTGCTCTATGCCCCTAATTGGGAACCTATAAGACAATATCTAGGGGTCTCTAATCACTACCCCCAACAATTCATAACTCACACGACTGTTTTCTAGAGGTATCATCACTCAAAATAATGATATTGTGGCGGTATGGAATACCAGCGACAACATATTATAAAGAGAGAAAGCTCTAGACAAGGTTTCACTATTATCAAGCAAGTTGGAGACCTAGCATGATGATAGATTCACCCCCACTCCTTAGATTCCCATGAGCCCGGGTATAGGGCCCCCTTTTTACTCAAACCCGTGGGTGCTTAGAATGCAGTGTAAAGAATGCAAAATAGACAACAGTTATTTACATTTTACACGGTTCAACAAGTGCACACACAAAGTTTCATAATTCCACAATTCCTTAAAACAGACCTAACTCACAAAAAGTCCCCAGTGGAGTCGCCAACTATCGCAACATGCCCTTTTGCGGGCGTGCGAGGCGAGGCTCACGGGTGCACTTTCCAAAGGAGGAAAGATGCGCGGATTCGCCACCAACGTTTATTTGTGGAAAACGTCGAAAAAACTGAAGGAAATCGATCAAAATGAAAATTCTAAGTTCGGGAGTTGTATTTACGTTTGAGGAAGGTATTAGCACTTCTCACGTTTGTTTCAAAGGACAACAACCTATTTTTTAGAATTGTGGAAATTGTGTTACCTTAACTTTTATTTCTTTTTTTTTTGAGGTCGACAAAAGCGGGGCTTTTGCTCCTACGTACCCTCCATCGAAGAGGGAATCAGACATACGTAGTTCTTCTTTAAGAGTGAATCAAGCGATTCTTTTTACTTGAAAGGTGATCATTCTAAGGCGTTGGACCTTAAAAATGATCCATTTACTTGATAAGGAAAACTGAGATAATAAACTTTCAAACCCTTTTTAGTGATTTTTTGTGGACGAGCTTGACTAGGCGAATTGATTTTAGCCTTAGTTTCACTTTAGTTATTAGTCAATTCAATTAAGAGTGAGAAATCCCAAAGAGAAAACGTCCGATTGATTTTTTCGCTTCATTTTACTAAATGGTATTTTTTGATTATTATATTATTATTTTACCTCTTTTTTTTTATTTCCAACGTGGTTATGGCACGACCGAACGGTCGGAATTCATTTTAACAGAAATTAACGAATATTACAAATCAAATGATCGGTGGAAATTTATTTTATTTTTTGATTAGGCGAGAGATTACTTAAATAAATGACTGAAGCACGTCAAAAGAGGGTACAGAAAGTAAACAAAAACGAGAATAAAAGTACATGAAACAAATGGGGACCACCACGGGTAGATAGAATGAATTGAAAAGCTCGGTTTGGGGTACTTACCAGTTGAAGATCGAAGAAAACGAAGAACAAACGATGAATGTCGAAGAACGGTTGAAAATCTTCGCGTAATTACCCACGGAAACGTTACGGAAGCGCCTCGGCTTGGATTTTCTTCACGGAAACAATTTTCCTCAGCAAATTTAAGAGAATACGAAGTGCCAAGAACGCTGAACCCTTTTCCTCTTCACTCCTCCCTTTATTTATAGCAAAATAGGGGAGGAGCTTGCCACCCAACTCGCCCAGGCGAGCTAGGTTGCTTCCTCCAGAAGCAATCGCCTTCTGGAGGAAGAATCTGGAAGGCCCAAGTGGTCCTGATTGCTATTTGTACCCCCCTTTTTACTAAATGCACCCCTTTACCTTTTTTGGTAATTCTTTTTCCGAAACTTTACGAATTTCATAACGATACTTTTTTTCTTTCCATAAGGTTACAAATCCTTACGGATCATGTATTTACTCTTTTTTAGCTTTCGAAGAAGTTACGGAAACTCGCGGATTGCGCAACAACACCTCCTTTTGGTTTCTGCCACATTACGGAATTTCACGGATCGTGTAACCCTGCTTCCCTTTGATTTTCGGCGTGTCTCGGGACTTACATATCGTGCAACAAAGGGTGCCAAGTATCTTTAAGTGGGCAATCAAAGGTTGCATATCATCAAGTAATAATCCCAGACGAAATTACGGTATGACAGAAGGGTAGTGGCTTATGCTTCACGCCAATTGCGTCCTCATGAAGTTAACTATCCGACCCATGATTTGGAACTAGCAGTTGTGGTCTTTGCCTTAAAGATTTGGAGGCACTATTTATATGGTACTCGTTTTGAAGTTTTCAGCTATCACAAGACCCTCAAGTACTTGTTCGATCAGAAGGAACTCAATATGAGGCTACGAAGATGGATAGAGTTCCTCAAGGATTATGATATTGGTCTTTCCTACCATCTAGGAAAGGCTAATGTAGTAGCTAACGCGCTGAGCCGAAAGTCCTTATATGTTGCGACCATGATGATTCTGGAACAGAGATTGATAGAGGAATTTCGAGATCTAAATCTAGCAATCGAGATGCGACCCAAGAGCTTATTTGTGGGAGCGTTGCAGATCACCAATGAATTTGTAAATGACATACGCGAGGCTCAAGAGGATGACCAGTTTCTGCAAGGCAAAGTGTTAGATGCAATGGGAGATAAGGATGTGGAGTTTAAAAAGGATACAACCGGGTTAATTAGATTCAAGGGGAGGATATGTGTACCGCCCTTAGATGATTTGAAAGTTAAGATCTTGGGAGAAGCACATAAAAGCCGTCTTAGTTTCCATCCAGGGATGACTAAGATGTACCAAGATTTGAAGAGAAGTTTTTGGTGGCATGGCATGAAGAAAGATGTAGCTGAATATGTAGCAAAATGTTTGACATGTCAAAATGCCAAGGCTGAGCACCAGCGACCATCAGGAGAATTAAAGCAACTAGAAATTCCGGAATGGAAATGGGAGAGCATATCTATGGATTTTGTATCTAGTTTACCCAAGACGAGTCGGGGACACGATGCTGTGTGGGTCATAGTAGATCGACTCACCAAATCTGCTCATTTTATTCTGGTAAATATGAAATATAAAATGGAGAAGTTAGTAGAGTTGTATATCAAAGAAGTAGTAAGGTTACATGGAATTCCTTCCAGTATTGTATCAGATAGGGACCCGAGGTTTACTTCGCGATTTTGGACAAGTCTACATTACGCATTGGGGACAAAGCTGAAGCTCAGTTCAGCTTATCATCCCCAAACAGATGGTCAGACTGAACGAACCATTCAGACTCTAGAATATCTACTCCAGGCGTGTATTATAGAGCAACAAGGCAATTGGATGGAATGTTTGCCATTGATTGAATTTACTTACAACAACAGCTACCAAGCCAGCATTGGTATGGCACCTTTTGAAGCTCTATATGGACGAAAGTGCAAAACTCCTCTTTGATGGTACGATGATGGGGAAGCAGTACTCCTTGGTCTTGAAAGGCTACAACAAATTACCGAACAAGTGAAATTGATTCGAGAGAAAATAAAAGCATCCCATGATAGGCAGAAGAGCTATTATGATAGAAGGAGAAAGCCATTAGATTTTCAAGAAGGAGAACATGTGTTTTTCAAGGTTTCTCCTGTAACTGGAGTCGGGAGAGCTCTCAAATCTAGGAAGCTTAAGCCCAAGTATCTGGGTCCGTATCAAATTTTGAAGAAGGTTGGGCCTATAGCTTATCAAATCGCTTTACCTCCGAGCTTATCAAATTTGCACCCTGTGTTTCATGTCTCTCAACTGAGATGATACAACCCGGATCCATCACATGTACTCGCACTGGACGAAGTACAAGTGAAGGATAACCTCACCTATAAAGCACAACCTCAGAAGATTTTCGTGTAACGCTTCCGAGACGTTTCCGTGAGCGTTTTTGTGAAGATTTTCCACCGTTCTTCATCGTTCTTCGTCGTTCTTCAGTCTTCAACCGGTAAGTTCCCGAAATCGAACCTTTCAATTCATTCTATGTGCCCTTAGTGGTCCCCACTTGTTTCGCGTGTTGTTCTTTTTATTTCGTTTGCTTTTCGTACCACCTTTTGATGTGCTTTAACCATTTATTTAAGCCGTTTTCTCGCCTAATCAACAGTAAAATGAATTTCCATCGACCATTTGAGTTGTAATATCGTTTAATCTCTGTAAGAATAAAATCCAACTGATCTTTCACACCGTAACCATGTTTAAAACCAAAAGAGGCAAAAATAATAATAAAATATCTTTGAATAAAATAATCCAAAAAAATCAATCGGACGCTTTTCTTTGGGATTTTTCTTAAATTGAATTGACTAATAACCAAAGTGAAACTAAGGCTAAAATCAACTCACAAATCAAGCTTTGTCCATAAAAATCACTAAAAACCATTTTAAGGTCCAATGCCTTAAATGGTCTTTTTTGCTTTTATTGGTTGAACGTGGACTTTTGAAATCCTAAAGCCAACACATAACTTTGTCACTACTTTCAAGAAAACAAGAGATCATTAATGGTCCAATGCCTTAATGTTTTCTCTCCTTTCAAAAGGATCAAAAGATCATTTAAAGGGTCCAACGCCGTAAAACGACCCTTTTTTGTATTGGTCACAATTTATCTTGCAAAAAAGGAACAACTTAACCAACGTTTAGTTCTCAAAGAACTACGTAGGTCTGATTTCCTTATCACAATTGAGGAATATGTAGGAGCAAGGGAAACACCCTTGTGAACCACAAAAAAAATAAAAAATACAAAAGGCATAAAAAGACATAAAAAATGTAAAAGGGAAAATAAAACAAATTGAAGTCATATTTGCACACTTGATTAAAGGTTATCGTCCCTTGTGACGGACGCGTGGGGTGCTAATACCTTCTCGGTGCATAAATACAACTCCCGAACCTTTCAAACTTAAAGTTCGTAGACCACACCTTTTCGGTTTTTCCGATGTTTTCCTCAAATAAACGTTGGTGGTGACTCTGCGCATTTTCCTTTCTTGGGAGACGCACCCATGAGTCTCACGTTGCCCTTCCGCCGAAGGGTAGGTTGCGACAGCGCTGCTACAATAAATTTTTCCAGAGAAGAAGTGGCGCTTAGTACATCATCTCCACTAAGCCACTGTTTGAAGTTTACTTCTAGTGAAGATGTTGGGCTTAGCGCAGTGATGTGCACTTAGCTGAACTATTCAACCAACTTGTCAGGGGTCTAAGCACTTAGCGCGAGAAAGCTCAGGCTTAGCACGTGAAGACATGGCGCTTAGTGTGACATCCTAGAATTTCTACCCGGAATTTTGTAAGTGTTACATTTAAATAATTATAATTATTTATATATATATATATATATATATATATATATCAGTGTATATATATATTCTTGGTAGAAGCATGTACATTGGGGGAAAGATACGCGGGTTAGACTAACTAAGAAAGAGTAACCCATAACCGAACGGTTATAGATTAATTCGCAATTAATTAGTCTAAAAATTATCGTTTTGCATGCAACTTAAAATTTAACAAAACCAACCTCTGAACCCACGCTCAGGGTCTCATTCTGAGCATTTTGATATATATATTGCCTACTTTGGAAAACAGGCCCCGACGGGTGCAGAGAAACGCGAGGAACTGGAACCCGAGAGGCGGCACGCAAATCGAGGCAGGATTTCAGCATCTAAAAAGGTTCAATTTTTTTTCCTTATAGCTGAGTATGATGTCAAATCAAAGGAAAAAGGTGGGTCCTTTTGCTCCACTTAAAATGGGACATGTGGCAATTGCTTTTAGAAAAGAAAATGAAAAAAAGAAAACAAAATCATTTTTTATAAAAGGCCCAACTCTTCTCTCTCTTCCTTCAGAAATTTCAGAAGCTTCTTCCTCCCTTCCATGTTGCTTTTCTTCCTTCTTCTTCTCCCTTCCTCTTCCTTTCTACCCCAAATTGCAAGGAAAATCCATTTTCGGAGTCTTGGAGCCTCCCTCTACTTCGTGGGGCTTTAAATTTCAGGTAAGGGTGGACTTCTTCTCACTTGAAATTTGTGGGTATTGGGTTTTTGGGAGCTATAATGGGTAGTTCTACTAAGTTATTGCCTTGTGAAGGAATTTGTTGAAATCATGCTAAACTTGACATGTTTGATGTGAGCAAAACTACCCATGCTAATTTAGGGTTTAATAATGATGCTTTGTGATATATGTATGCTTGAAATGTTGATAGAAAACTGGTAGAGATGATGGGGAGAGTTAACTTACGGTTAAATGTGAGAATGGTAGTGTTGTAAGTGGAAAAGTGTGAGATTTTGAGGGTTAGAAAAGCAAAATTTGGAGTTAGTGGAAATTGGAGTCTAAGGTGAGTTGATTCTAGTTTAGAATGTCAATTAGGACTTGTAAGAAAGCTTGGACAGAGCAAATGAGAAAAATGAGTGACAGATGTGAAAGGAAAGAGCCATTTCTAGGGTAAATTGGGTGTTGAGAGGCCAAATTTTGAATAGGTGGAGATTTCACCTTAAAACCAGTTTGAGCAAGTCTAAATCAATGTTATAGACTTGTTGAAGATGAGAGTTTACCCCAAAAATTACCCAATTCTCATTTTCACCTTTCAAACCTTGAGAATTCACTAAATTGGGGAGGGGGGGGAGGGTTTGGATACCTATATTTTGATTTGCCTTGGTCTGAAGTTTGTTTTTGGTTTAAACATGATTTAGACATGGTTTAGGACTTGTAGGATCCAATTTGAGTAAAATTGGATGTATGCAAGTTGGATTTCGAAATATGCCAAATTGTGCAGCAAAAGCTGTCAAATTGTGCAGCAAATTTGACCAAATGTGCAGAAAAATGGTTGTGCAGTGCTAGTCACGGGCAAAGTAGTACCTCTCGTGTTCTAGGCATTCTCTAGCAGATCCCAACGGTCAAAATTTAGATTTCTGTATTAGGAACCTCCAGTAAAATTTTCAAGGCGATCCAATGGTTAACGAATCGGAACAAAGAGAATGTTACTGGGGCATGTGAGTAGGAAAAACTGTGGAATTTGAATGAGCTTTGTGCAGAGTTTTCTGCCTCCACTCTGTTTTTCTTGGTTTAGGGTAGTTTCATGATAATTGTAATTGAATTGTTTGGATATTGTGAAAGCTTGGAGGGGATGATGGGGACCTGGTGCTGAGAGGAACGAAGATAAGGGCTACGTAGGAGTGCGTGAGCTCAATTTAAAGGTTGGCAACTGCGGATGGTGTGCTTATACCTGACTTGTGAAAATGGGATAGTTGATTTGCATCATCGCCCAATCGCCACCTAGTACCACATATGATGGGTGCCCCATAATCCAATAAGCTTGATATGAGGAAGCGTAGAAGAGTTAGTCTTCCTACTTTTGCTTGTTGACCACAGAGTGGTACTTGGAGATATGTCGCGGGGGTCAGGAGACCTTGGGGACGTCAGGTGGGGCGCTATTGCCCAAAACCAAGCTTCACTAATCCCGACCCAACCCGGGAATAGTCAGTCAGTGAGAACCTGTGACGTACCTAAGCAGGCAAGCTCCTGGCAGTCAACCAATAAAAGAACAAAGTCCACGAAGCAAGGAGGCTTGTGTGGCGGCTGGCCAACTATGTATCTTGGGTGGTATCTGAAGATTAGCCTCTGGTAATCGATTACCATTCGTGGGTAATCGATTACAGGGTTTAAAAATGGAGACAAGATGTTAAGTAGCTATTGGTAATCGATTACCAATTGTGTGTAATCGATTACATAGTATGATAGGGCACTGGTAATCGATTACCAGTTATGTGTAATTGATTACATAGTGCTACATGCTACTGGTAATCGATTACCATTTATGTGTAATCGATTACACAGTGTAATTTGTAGATTCCAATGTGCAATGGCTGAGTAATTCGTTTTTGGGCACTGGTAATCGATTACATACTTTGGTAATCGGTTACCATAGAGGAAATCCCTTGAACAAGACATTTTGACTATGCGTAGCCGTTAGGGGACACATTGTATTGTTACCTGTGTATTTAGATTTCTTGTGAAAGAGTCTACCCTCTTTCTTTTATCTCTTGTAGATCGCGATGGCAGTGCAATTGATCCATGATCGCGTTGTGATGGAGTGCCTAGAGGGTGTTTGGGAGACCCTCGAAGGCAATGAGAGGTGCCGATTTCGTGGCACAATTCGACTCACTGCTACTTCATTAGTACATCCGGAGGAATCCGCACGCACACTTCAGCAGCCTATGGAGTGGATACTACCTACACCTACTCCATATCGACTAGTTGAGCCGGTTCAAGTGATAGAGGTGTCATCCTCTGAAGAGAATCTTGAAGAGGACCTAGAGGAGTTACCTCCTGAACCTGCTATGGACGCCCTTGACTTACCCGAGGATGATGAAGACCCACTCCTTAATGTTGATTCTTCAGAGGATATTATGTCAGCATCTGAGGCAGACTCAACAGAGGAGGGTGGCCCTGGAGGGACAGCAAATAGTGACGACTCTTCATCATAGCAGACGGCTCCTTAGACTAGGCGTACATACTTTTTGTGGGTGGGTGTATCTAGTTCAGACTGCTAGGTTTACTCTTTTGATTTTTGGGTGGGTAGATCTATTGTATAGAAATTTTGATGATTGTATATAATGTGGCTGAAGCCACCACAGTTGTTACCTTTGCTCTGGATGTCACTATGTTATTTTGCAAACTCCCATATTTTGGAAAGTTTTAGATGATGGAAACAATTATGTTTTATCTTGTTATTTGAAAAGGAAATGTTAACAAATTTTATTTGAAAAGAGTTTACCGACTGCATCTTATTATCTTTCACGTGACGACCTAAAATGATGGCTGGTATATTTTTTTGAAAGAGCAAAATAGTTTAGAGGTTATGAGTGATCAGAAAGAAATGAATCTGAATAGAGTTGTGAACTGGCCATTCAGGACTCTATAGTGATAATTTTCCTTTTGAATTTAATTACCGTGAAATGAATAACAATGTGAAAAAAAAGGGAGAGAAAAGAAAAAAAAATCCCATGGTTTTTGCTATTTAATTTATTACTATTAAACCAGTCATTATTTAGGGACGCCACACTTAGCGCAAACTTTGTGCTTAGCGGATGGACAACTGAAAAAATTTCCTAAGTCTTTTTGTCCATCTCTTTACATGAGCTTAAAAACCCCCTTGTTCACTACTAAACAAGCTGAAAAATTAATCACAATCATAAGCAATTATCCTAGCTACATGCAAGAGATAAGAATGAAAAAGAGAAAAGGGAAAGAAAAGTTGGGTTGCCTCCCAGTAAGTGCTCTTTTAACGTCTCTGGCTTGCCGCATCATCCTGTTATCCTGGGTCTAACAAGGTTCCAACTTCCAGAACCTTCTTCTCTAGTCTCTTTTCCTCCATCACATTCACCTTCAAACAAACATTTTGGTCAAGCAAAGCTTTCTCTTCATGAAACATATGAAAACTGATTTACTGGTATTCTATGGTCATATGTAGTTTCCTCTTCCCAATGTCTACCGCACAGCTTGCGGTAGGCATAAAAGGTCTTCCAAGATCAAATGTTTGACCCTAACCAAAACGTCTTCGATCACTTCATATGGTCTTGTGATGGAGCGATCAGCTAACTGGAGGGTCATGCATATGGGCATTATCTCTATCTCTCCAAGTTGTCGACACATGGAGAAAGGCATTAAATTGATACTAGCTCGCAAGTCTATGGAAGCTTTACCCACAGCAACCTCACCAATAGAACACGGTATAGTGACACTTCCAGGATCCTTATGGTTCGGGGGAAGGATGCACTGAATGACCGCACTACAATTTCCTTCCATAACTATTGTGTCACTGTGTATGTACCAATTCTTCTTTGTCAACATGTCTTTTAAAAATTTGGCATAGAGTGACATCTATTGAAGAGCTTCTCCAAAAGGCAAAGTGATCTCCAGCTTCTTGAAAATGTCAACAAATCTGGCTAAGTGTCGCTCTTTATCCTTCTTGGAAGGTACCAATGGATATGGTACTTCCTTGCCTTCAGCTAAAGTAATCTCTCTCTTTTTCTATCTTGAAACCTCACTCTTGCTCTTCTTTTTCTCCTCATCAACCTTTTCGTTTTCTTTTTCTATTTCTTCTTTTTCTTTTTGTTTTTCTTTTTTCTTGTTCTTCCTTCATCTTTATTCCTATTTCACTTTCTTTTATTGGTATCTCTCTCTCCTATTGTTCTTCCACAACTCTCTCTCTTTTATTGGTTCCAGTGCCGGCTAAGCTGTCAGTTGTTGTTTATATCCCTCCACCTTCTCTTCAGATCTACCTTCATCAACCTGAATTGCCATTCTGTTTCTTGTCATTACAGCTTTACATTCTTCCTTTGGATTCTTCTCAGTATTTGCACTAAAGCTTCTTGACGGCCTATTCGCCAATAGCTTTGCAAGCTGGCCCACTTGGACTTCCAGATTCTTAATGGCAGACTCTGTGCTCTTCTGGTTTGACATAGATACCTTCATAAATTGAGCTAGAGTCTCTTCCAGATTCATTGTTCGATCATAGAGACTAGGCCCTTGTTGTTGTGGCCTGTTAGATGGACCACCATGGTCTTTGTTGAATTGGTTACCAGGGTGATTTTACCATTGTCTCTGCTGTGAATTATATGGCTGGCCATGCTGAAATCTGGAATATCCACCTGCATGAAATTTTATCTTGGCTGGTTCCCCATATAATTGACTTCATGATCTGGTTCTTCATTAAGGAGACAGCAGCCAGAATTGTGAGCTCCACCACATATGGCACACCCTCCAACCTGCAAAATAGTAGAGGGTAAAGATTGCGCAGAATGTATTTGAGTTGACAACTTACTTTGTGTTTCGGTTAATGCTTCCAATTGCTTGGACATCAACTTGTTCTGTGCCAACAATGCATCGTGTGATGTAAGTTCCAAAAGACTTTTCTTTGTTGGTACGTCAGCTCTATCTTTGAGAATAGCAATGTGACTTGCAACCATATTTTCAATAAGATCCATGACTTCTTCGGGAGTCTTCAACTTTATCTTTCCCCCAGCAGAAATGTCTAATAGCTGCTTGGACTGTGGCCTCAACCCATCAATAAAATGTTGAGCTGAATTGGTTCTGAGAATCCGTGAGTGGGTGTCTTTCTCAATACACCACAGAATCTTTCTAAGGCCTCACTCAGGGATTCATCTGGAAATTGGTGAAAAGAAGAGATAGCTGCTTTTCCTTCTACAGTCTTAAACTCTGGGAAATACTTCTTCAGAAACTTCTCAACTACTTCATCCCAAGTCTTAAGACTGTTGCCTTTAAACGAGTGAATCCACCTCTTAGCTTCTCCACACAATGAGAATGAAAACATGCTCAATCGAATTGCATCTTCAGGCACACCAGCAATCGAATAGTATTGCATATTTAAATGTAAGTGGCCAGGTGTGCGTATGGGTCTTCATTTGGTAGACCATGAAATAGATTATTTTGAATCAGCTGTATCAAAGAAGGAGGATATGTGATTATTTGTGCCTGAACCTTTGGTTGTGCAATGCTAGTGAAAAATTGTGGCACACTTGAACTTAAGTAATCTTTTAGAGTCACTCTCATTGGCTCTTCATCCATGATAACTTCTTCAATTAAATCTGTATGAGATTGCCCTGGAATAGGAAAGCTAGAAGGCGCCTCAGAAGATCGAGGTTCTTCTTCTAGAGTTGTTGCTGCTTCTAAGTCCTGCAAAAAATTTCTAATTCTTTCTGCATTGTGCCTCCTGCAAGTAGTGCTAATCTCCAAATCGATGGGGATCAAATCACATGTAGTAGATTTTCTTTGCATACAAGAGAAATAGAACAGCAATTATCTAGTTCAAAAGAACAATGAATGTACAGTAACTAAAATATAAACAAAAAGAATCAATGAATCAAAGAGAAAAATATAAAGCTATGTCGTAAAATTGAACTGAACTCTTCTAATAAATTAAGTTCCCCGGCAACGGTGCCATAAATACTTTGTTCACTTTCCCATATGGTTCTTTTTTCTCCAATTTTCAACAAATATATTCAAGGGAAATGAGTATCGAACTCAAGGAACTTGCTTATTAGACAGAGTTTTATTCACATATAAGGCATTGTTGGAGCAACATTGATAAACGATGGTTAAAAACAGAAATAAACTACTTCTATGGTAAAAACAGTAAATGCAAGTAAGTAAAAGTTGACAGCAATAGGTAAAAAGTGTTGGGTCTTTCTAACAAACAAGTTGATGCATATCAAGATGTTTCTCTAATCAACCACGCTTTTGTGTTCTATGCTGTAGCCTAAAATACTAAACCTCAATCCCTCGTAAGTTTAGACTAATTTAATCCAAGCTTCATCCGCAGATCCCTCTTGTAAGGCTAGGCTTAACTTAAACAGCATTATTGTAACAGCATTGAAATTCTGATACCAATGCCAGATGTCGTACAGGATGTCACGACATCACGCTTCAGAACATGCAGATTATCTCTGAGTGAATGAACAGATTAAACAAGTAAATAACACAAGAGAATTGTTAACCCAGTTCGGTGCAACCTCACCTACATCTGGGGGCTACCAAGCCAGGGAGGAAATCCACTAAAATAGTGTTAGTTCAAGGTCTAACAGCCACTGTTTACAACCTTCTCACCTAACCACTACCCGTGCGACCTCTACCTAAGAGCCACTCTTAGATATGAGAACCCCTCTCACTCCCTCTCAAACACTCTCCCGTGTTTACAATTAAATCAAGGACACTCCAGAGATTGCTCTCTGAACAAAAGAGATCAACTCTACACACTAGAGATCAACTCTACACACTCAGGTCCAACACTTGATGTTAGGGTACCATCAAGGTGGCTCACAAAACACTCAAGTCCCAAAACTCACAAAACAACTCTTCAATCCCGGACTTGGTACAGAACTCGTGCAGCCTCCATGTTTTTATAGCAGTGTGTGGGTCTGGGCTGCAACAGCTTGTGCTGGATGAGATCTATCATTCTTCCTGAAAATCTGCACTTAAAGAACTAAAAGATAACGTTTGATCTTTTAGTTTTTATCTTTAATCTTTAATCCCTGAACGAACTCTTCTAGTTTGTAATTCGAACTTTAATTATCTTTTAATTCGTTCCTAAAGATAGATCATCTAATCTCTTGCTAACTGCACAATAATCTGTTAAAGATATAACAGATTTATATGTCCAGTATTTTCGGGCAAGATGTCCTGGACATCGTATCCGACATCGTGGATCCTGCAACTTCAATGCTTTTAGCAACTCCAGTATTTTCGGGCAGGATGTCCTGGACATTGTATCCGACATCGTGGATCCTGCAGCTTCAATGCTTTTAGCAATTCCAGTATTTTCAGGCAGGATGTCCTGGACATTGTATCCGACATCGTGAATCCTGTAGCTTCAATTCTTCATTTGACACTTTATCTTGCCTTGTGCATTGTGCAGCCCGATCTTATTCTTTGACATAACGTTGGACATCATGTGCAGCAACTCCAGCTTTCCTTCATTGTCTAAGTGCTTATGTTTTAACAAAATCTTAGCCAATCTTTTAAAGCTTAGTAAAGCTAAGCACTAACAATCTCCCCCTTTGGCAAATTTTGTCTAAAACATACTTAGACACTTCCTGAGCAGGTACGAGCAGTTATGCAAGTGGGATCAGCAACTTTCATTATCAGAGTAATCAAGCACAGCGGAAATTCTGCAAGTTGCAAGTCGTTTCCAGGATGTCAAGACATCTCACATGACATCAGCTTTCTTCTTCTGCTCCCCCTGTCTCCATGCTCTTACTGCAGCATCTTCTATCAGCTACTAGTCTTTTCCAGGATGTCAAGACATCTCATGTGACATCAGCTTTCCCTTGTCTCCATGCTCTTACTGCAGCATCTTCTATCAGCTACTAGTAGCTTACATCAGTCATCATCAGCAGCAGCAGTCTCCCCCTCAAAATCATATACATACAACTCCCCCTCAAAATCATGAATCATGCATACATCGTATCCTACTTCTCTAAATCATAAGTCATGCATAATACTACTACTGCATACACAAAATCATGCATATAATACTATTACTCCCCCTTTTTAGACAGAATTTGACAAAAGTAGAATGCATGAACTTAAGGTGCAAATATTACAGACCAATAATAATTAATTGTTCAAAGGGACATGCCCCTTTAGCTAGTAAAAGTAAAAAGCAAAAATAAAGGTCTGATGGTCATGGGGTGGCTTCAGAATCATCATCATCTGATTCAGTATCCTCTGCTGCATCTTCCTCTTCCTCTGCTGCAGCATCTTCTTCCTCAGCTGCTTCTTCTTCTTCCTCAGCTGCTTCTCCATCATCAATGCCACTTTCTGAGAGCCTTTTGATCAGCCGTTCCAGCTCCATCTTCTTCTCTGTGGTGGCTTTGATGGTTGCTTCCAGCACCTTGCATGTGTCCTTGAGTTCAGCAATCAGAGCATCCTTGGACACAGCACCTGAGGCAGCAGCTTTCCCTGATGTCGAGACAATGTCTGGGACATGTGTCCCCTCAAACAGTTTGTAATGCAGGGATAGAGGAGATTCTCTCTTCATCACAGAGTCAGTGTAGTTTAAAATATTGGGATGTTGACTCAACATAATGCCACACAATACAGTTGGGAAGGCAATGGGTAATTTGACAGCAAAGGATTCTGAATGCTTAACAGTTTGATCAAATATATAGTTTCCAAAATTAAATTTGGACTTGGTTCCAACAGCATACAGAAATTTACCCAAACCTGTGGCAACAGTGGAAGTATGATTGGTGGGTACCCAGTTTGCAGCTCCAATCCTGTGCAGGATTGCATATTTCACACTTAGCTTCCCTGCAGACAGCTTCCCTTTCTTTGGCCAATGCTGGATTTGTTTGGCAGTGATTTCCTTGGCAATTTGATGCTCAGAAACAGTAATGTCCACCACTCCATCTGTTGGTCTGCCCAGGTATTTGTTGATCACAGCAGGGGAGAATCTAACACACTTTCCTCTGACAAATACCTTTTGATACTCATCACTCTTTCTGTTTGTTATGTCAGAGGGAATGTTGACAATGAATTCCCTGACTAGACTCTCATAGCAATCTCCCAACTTGGTGACAGTCTTCAGCAGTCCAGCAGCCGTGATGAGGTCCATGATCTCCTTGCAATCCAAGGCAGCTCTTCCCAGTTCTCTTTCCAAGGCAAGTCTGCGTTGATACACGAATTTCCACCTTTCAGCATTGCCAATGGAGTGGAATGAGATGTTGTCCAATGGTGCATCAGGGACATTACCAGGCACCTTCTTCCCTGATGTCTTGGTCCTCTTGATGTCGGGAACATCTAGTTCGACATCATCATCAGAGTCAGATGAGGAAATTTCTTTCCTCTTCTTGGAAGGGATTGCAACTTTGCTCCGTCTGGATGTGGTAGGAGTGATCGGAGTGCTCTTCTTCTGTGCCATAGTCTTGATTCGTCCTGACCTCTTAATGGGGGTTTTTCCTTTTCGGCTTTGTAATCGTTCTGCAATGCCAGGTGCCAATTTGTTGGCAATGGGTTCCTCATCAGATTCTACCTCTTCTAGGTCAATGAGGTCACCTGGAGCAGGTTCTGGTGCCCGTGGTGCAGGAGTCTCCTCTGCGGCTTGATCATCTTCCTCTGTTGATCTCTCTTTGCTGGAGGAAGAGAGGACTTCGGCATTTGGGGCGGAAGATGTTGGAACATCTTTCTCAACATCAGGCACAGAAGCATTTGGGGTGGAAGATGTTGGAACATCTTCATCAGCATCAGGAACAGAGGCATTTTTCAGAATGTTACTCACAATACTGCGGATCTTCTTATCCATCTCTGTGTCTACTTCCCTAGGACTTGTTGCAAGGCTAGGGTTTTCAGAAATCTTCACACCCTGTTGTCGTTTGGGAACCAGTTTTTCAGGAACAGGGGCTTGACCAGGAATCATTTGTATGGGTTGGATATGGAATTCAGGTTGTTCCTGGATTGATGGCGCTTTGGTGGATGATGGGGATGATGGTACAGAGGGTGAACCAGGAGCTGAAGTTTCTTTTGGTGAGGTAGCCATGGAAAAGCAGAGCGTTTGGAATGGTTTCGCAAATTTCTGAGAGCTGTTGGGGAATGCTGAAAACGAGATTACCACGAAAATATAAGTTTGAATGAGGAATGTAGAGGGACGTGTGAAGCAACGGTCGAATTTGTTTTGGCTTAGTAGTGAACGTGCTATTAATGTTAAGTGAGACGTTTGAGCACGTTCAGATAGCAGTAGCTGCTATAATTCCTCTAGCAGACAAATGCCCAGCTTGCCCCTCAGTTTTTCAAACTGATTTGCATCCAATGCCTTTGTGAAAATATCTGCTATTTGTTCCTCAGTGTCAACATGCTCCAGTGTGATAACTTTATCATCAACAAGCTCTCTGATATAGTGATGTCTAATGTCAATGTGCTTGGTTCTGCTGTGTTGCACAGGATTTTTAGAAATATTAATAGCACTCAGGTTGTCACAGTATAATGTCATGACATCTTGTTCGACATTGTACTCCTTCAGCATCTGCTTCATCCAAACTAGTTGTGAACAGCTGCTTCCTGCTGCAATATACTCTGCTTCAGCAGTAGATAGGGACACATAGTTTTGCTTCTTGCTGAACCATGAAATAAGATTGTTCCCCAAATAGAAACATCCACCAGAAGTGCTTTTTCTGTCATCTGCACTTCCAGCCCAATCAGCATCACAATACCCAACCAGCATTGAATCTGAACAATGACAGTACATAATCCCATAGTCACTGGTGCCATTTACATATTTCAGAATTCTCTTTACTTGATTCAAGTGACTTATCTTAGGATTGGCTTGATATCTTGCACAAACACCTACTGCATAGGTGATGTCAGGTCTGCTAGCTGTTAAATATAGTAAGCTCCCAATCATGCTTCTGTACAGACTTTGATCAACACTGGTGCCAGCTTCATCCTTTGACAGCTTCAAGTGAGTAGGTGCAGGTGTTCTTTTATGGCTGGCATTTTCCATCCCAAACTTCTTGACAATGTTCTTTGCATACTTGCTTTGTGAGAGGAATATGGAGTCTTCCATCTGCTTCACTTGGAGTCCCAGAAAATAAGTCAGCTCTCCAACAAGACTCATCTCAAATTCAGATTGCATCTGTTGGACAAAATGTCGAAGCATCTCATTCGACATCCCTCCAAACACAATGTCATCAACATATATCTGTGCTATCATCAAGTTTTCAGCATCTTGTTTGACAAAGAGAGTCTTGTCAATTCCTCCCTTCCTATACCCTTGCTGAGTAAGGAACTCTGTTAGCCTTTCATACCAAGCTCTTGGAGCTTGCTTCAATCCATAGAGAGCCTTCTTGAGCCTGTATACATGATCTGGATGAGCTGGATCTACAAATCCCTTTGGCTGCTCCACATAGGCTTCTTCATTCAGGTATCCATTCAGAAATGCGCTCTTCACATCCATTTGGTACAGCTTGAATTTGAGGATGCAAGCTACACCAAGTAACAATCTGATGGACTCAAGTCTAGCAACTGGGGCGAATGTTTCATCAAAGTCTACACCTTCAATCTGAGTGTAGCCTTGAGCAACAAGTCTGGCCTTGTTTCTGGTTATAACACCTTCTTCATCGGTTTTGTTCTTGAAGATCCACTTGGTGCCAATCACATTAGTTCCCTCGGGTCTCGGAACTAGCTCCCAGACTTCATTCCTTTTGAATTGCTCCAATTCTTCTTGCATAGCATTGATCCAGAACTCATCAGCCAGTGCCTCTTTCACATTCTTGGGCTCAATTTTGGAGACAAAACATGAGTTGGAGACAATCTCAATCTCCCTTGATCTTGTAGTGACTCCTCTGTTTGGATCTCCTATAATCAGCTCCTTGGGGTGCATCTTCTGGATTCTAATGGAGGGTCCCTTGTCGGGTTGGTTGATGTTTGATTCATCTGTAGCAGAATCAGAGTTTTCTGCATTCTCTGCACTTTTAGCTGTATCTGCTACATTGTCTCCCGATGTTCTGACATCTTCTTCGACATCCTTCTTTCTTGCTGGAGTTAGATCATCAACAACCACATTGATGGATTCCATCACAGTTCTGGTTCTGGAGTTGAATACTCTATATGCTCTGCTGTTTGTAGAGTATCCCAGGAATATTCCTGCATCACTCTTGGGATCCATCTTTCTCCTTTGCTCTCTATCTGCCAAAATGTAACATGGGCTTCCAAAGATGTGAAAGTGCTTGACAGTTGGCTTCCTCCCTTTCCAGATTTCATACAGTGTGGTTGAAGTCCCTCTTCTAAGTGTGACTCTGTTGTGGATATAGCATGCTGTGTTCATGGCTTCAGCCCAGAGATTATAGGGAAGTTCTTTGGCATGAAGCATGACCCTAGCAGCCTCTTGCAAAGTCCTGTTTTTCCTTTCAACTATGCCATTTTGCTGTGGTGTAATGGCTGCAGAGAACTCATGAGTGATGCCTTAAGATGTGCAGTATTCAGTAAACTTGCTGTTTTCAAACTCTCTGCCATGGTCACTCCTGATTCTCTTGATCACACAGTCTTTTTCTCTTTGAAGTCTTAGACTCAACTCCTTGAATACTTCAAAGGTGTCTGATTTTTCTCTGATAAAGTTGACCCAGGTAAATCTGGAGAAATCATCCACAACAACATAGGCATACCTCTTTCCTCCAAGGCTTTCAACTTGCATAGGCCCCATCAAGTCCATGTGAAGTAGTTCCAGCACCCTGGAAGTGGTCTGATGTTGAAGCTTCTGGTGGGACATCTTGACTTGCTTTCCAATCTGACATTCACCACAGATTCTGCCTTCTTCTATTTTCAGATTGGGAATGCCTCTAACAGCACCTTTGTCAATGATTTTCTTCATGCCTCTTAAGTGCAGATGTCCAAATCTTTGATGCCATATTCTGACTTCATCTTCTCTGGAGAATAGACATGTGGAGGAGTAACTGGTTTCTTGAGGTGTCCATAGGTAACAGTTGTCCTTTGATCTGCTGCCCTTCATTAGGACTTCACTCTTCTCATTTGTCACCAAGCATTCTGACTTTGTGAAGTTTACATTGAATCCTTCATCACACAGCTGACTGATGCTGATCAAGTTTGCAGTCAGTCCCTTCACCAGCAGTACTTTGTCCAGACTAGGAAGTCCATCATGGACTAGCTTTCCCATTCCAGTGATCTTTCCTTTAGAGCCATCTCCAAATGTCACATAGCTAGTGGAGCAAGGTTCAATGTTCACCAGGAATTCTTTAACTCCTGTCATGTGTCTGGAACAGCCGCTATCTAGGTACCAATCTTCCTTAGCTGATGCTCTAAGTGAAGTATGAACAACAAGACTAACAGTCTTGTGTTTTGGAACCCACATCATCTTCCTTCCACTGCTGCTATTTTGAGTTCCATGACGTGGATGACCATGTAAATGATAGCAAAAGGGCTTTATGTGACCATACTTGCCACAGTAGTGACACCTCCAATTCTTTCTTTTGCTCCTTTTCTGCTGCGTTCCATGATGTCGAGACCGATGTTGTGACATCGTGGCTCCAGTGCTGTTTTTGGCAGGAACAAATTCTGTCATGGTTGTTCTGCCAGCAGACTTAGGATTAAATCCAAGTCCTCTCTGGTTTCCAACATTCTTTCCAAGCTGTAGCACCTCATCAAGCGTATCTGAGCCTTTATTCAGCATCTTTATTGATTTTGTCATGTTTTCCAGTTTAGAGTTCAGAAAACCAACTTCTCCTTTAAGCTCAGAGATCTCCTCTTCATGTGCCTCCTTTTCAGCCTCCAGATTTGCAATGACCTTCTTCAGTTGTGCTTCTTGCTGAAGAATCTTCTCACTTTTGATGCATAGTTCTCTATAGGATGTAGCAAGCTCATCAAAAGTGATTTCACTGTCTGTATCACTTGAATCTTCAGCAGATTCAAATCTCCCAGTGAGTGCATTCACATCTCTGTCAGAATCACTTTCTTGTTCACTCTCTGTATCATCAGACCGACATACAGAGAGTCCTTTCCTCTGCTTCTTGAGATGAGTGGGACATTCAGCTTTGATGTGTCCATAGCCTTCACACCCATGGCATTGAACTCCTTTGCTGTGACTGGGCTTTTCATCTGACCTTTTCTGGTATTCACTACCTTTCCTGATGTCGAAAGGGATGTTCCGGACATGTGGTTTCTGCCTCCTGTCCATTCTGTTCATCACTTTGTTGAACTGTTTTCCAAGGAGCACAACTGCGTTAGTCAGACCTTCATCAGTGTCCAGGTCATACTCATCTTCTTCTCCTTCATCATTGGACACGAAAGCCAGATTCTTGCTCTTCTTTTCAGCCCTATCCGAGAGTCCTAGCTCAAAGGTTTGAAGGGAACCAATGAGTTCATCTACTCTCATGTTGCAAATGTCTTGGGCCTCCTCTATTGCAGTGACTTTCATGTCAAATCTCTTAGGCAAGGATCTGAGGATCTTTCTCACCAGCTTTTCATCTGTCATTCTCTCTCCCAAGGCAGTGCAAGCATTGGCAATTTCAAGAATGTTCATGTGGAAGTCATGAATACATTCTTCCTCCTTCATCTTCAGATTTTCGAATTTTGTAGCCAAGAGTTGCAATCTGGACATCTTCACTTTGGAGGTTCCTTCATGAGTGGTTTTCAGGATCTCCCATGCATCTTTGGCCACTGTGCATGTGTTGATCAGTCTGAAGATATTCTTGTCAACTCCATTGAATAGAGCATTCAAAGCTTTGGAGTTTCCAAGTGCCAATTCGTCTTCTTCTTTAGTCCAGTCTTCTTCTGGCTTCAATCCATCAGTGGGCTTTCCTTCTGTGTCCAGCATCTTGGGATGTTCCCAGCCTTTGATGACAGCTTTCCAGGTTCTGCTATCCAGTGATTTGAGGAAGGCCACCATCCTTGCTTTCCAGTATTCATAGTTGGTTCCATCCAGAATTGGTGGTCTGTTCACTGGTCCTCCTTCTTTCTCCATGTTCATCAGAATTTATCTCCCTAGGTCTCACTCAGTGATTTCGAGTGCCCGCTCTGATACCAATTGAAATTCTGATACCAATGCCAGATGTCGTACAGGATGTCACGACATCACGCTTCAGAACATGCAGATTATCTCTGAGTGAATGAACAGATTAAACAAGTAAATAACACAAGAGAATTGTTAACCCAGTTCGGTGCAACCTCACCTACATCTGGGGGCTACCAAGCCAGGGAGGAAATCCACTAAAATAGTGTTAGTTCAAGGTCTAACAGCCACTGTTTACAACCTTCTCACCTAACCACTACCCGTGCGACCTCTACCTAAGAGCCACTCTTAGATATGAGAACCCCTCTCACTCCCTCTCAAACACTCTCCCGTGTTTACAATTAAATCAAGGACACTCCAGAGATTGCTCTCTGAACAAAAGAGATCAACTCTACACACTAGAGATCAACTCTACACACTCAGGTCCAACACTTGATGTTAGGGTACCATCAAGGTGGCTCACAAAACACTCAAGTCCCAAAACTCACAAAACAACTCTTCAATCCCGGACTTGGTACAGAACTCGTGCAGCCTCCATGTTTTTATAGCAGTGTGTGGGTCTGGGCTGCAACAGCTTGTGCTGGATGAGATCTATCATTCTTCCTGAAAATCTGCACTTAAAGAACTAAAAGATAACGTTTGATCTTTTAGTTTTTATCTTTAATCTTTAATCCCTGAACGAACTCTTCTAGTTTGTAATTCGAACTTTAATTATCTTTTAATTCGTTCCTAAAGATAGATCATCTAATCTCTTGCTAACTGCACAATAATCTGTTAAAGATATAACAGATTTATATGTCCAGTATTTTCGGGCAAGATGTCCTGGACATCGTATCCGACATCGTGGATCCTGCAACTTCAATGCTTTTAGCAACTCCAGTATTTTCGGGCAGGATGTCCTGGACATTGTATCCGACATCGTGGATCCTGCAGCTTCAATGCTTTTAGCAATTCCAGTATTTTCAGGCAGGATGTCCTGGACATTGTATCCGACATCGTGAATCCTGCAGCTTCAATTCTTCATTTGACACTTTATCTTGCCTTGTGCATTGTGCAGCCCGATCTTATTCTTTGACATAACGTTGGACATCATGTGCAGCAACTCCAGCTTTCCTTCATTGTCTAAGTGCTTATGTTTTAACAAAATCTTAGCCAATCTTTTAAAGGTTAGTAAAGCTAAGCACTAACAAGCATATTCAGAAAACCAAAGCCCCAACAATCCATCCCTGGTAATGTGGTTATTCAATCTTGCTTCTATCAAGTTCTAAGGCAACAAATACATTTCCCAATGCTAAAGTCACCTAACTGTACACACAAATGGGTGATCAGACCAAGAGCATGCAGAAATTAAGCATTGAACACATAAAACACAGTTAATTAGATATTAAAGTAATTACATCAGTTGTTCCTTAGAAATACCCAACAAGGGTGTTTAGCCAGCCATTAGAGAAAAACCCTAACACAAATGAGATTGAAAGTACAGAATAATTGTTCCTTACGCAAGAAGAGGGATCCCTCCTCCTCTTTTCAACATCTCACAATCACTCTACAACTCACTAATCTCTTTATAATTGAAGAACCCTAGGCTTCTCTGCAAAGCTGCTCCTCTTGCTGCCTTAGAGCTTCTATCTCGAAATTTTCACTATGGTGCACTTGCTCTGGAATTCTGTACTACTTGCTAAAAATTATGTACCCTAATTCTGCACAAGACAAGCTTTAAATAGGCTCTGAATCTGTGACGTTGCGCTTAGTGCCACCCTCGCGCTTAGCGCGAGTTAGTGGATTTGAGCTTAGTGCCAGTCATGCACTGAGCCTGGCTAAAGACAACTATCGTGCTTAGCGAGCGGATCTCATGCTTAGCGCACAGCCTTGATATTTATGCTCTTCTAGATTCTTTTATCGCGCTGAAGCTGCGCTTAGCGCTGGATGCGCGCTGTGCCCAAATGGTGAGCTGAGCACAACTACTCCTTTTAGCACCTTAATATTTTAGCCTCTTTTGACCTAAAATTGTTGAAATTTTATCAGTAAATCACATGGGAGATACTCTAGAGAAAACTATAACAATAAAAAAAGATTTATTTACAAATCCCTACAAAATAACTATAAATTGGGGAAACTATTCAAGTTTTAGAAAATGTTTTCTATACAAAAGTTATTCGTATAAAATGACTGACAATGATTACTCCAAGATGAGATGAATATTCAAAATGAAGAAGAAATCTGAAGGTTTTAAATTTTTCAAGCATTAGTTGACTATTATGAAGAATCAAACAAGAAAGATAGTAAAGTGTCTTAGGATTGACAATGTCTTGGAATTTCGTTCTATTGAATTCAATGAATTCTCTAGAGATGAAGGCATAGCATGACAATGTACTATGTGATATACTTCACAACAACATGGGGTGGTTGAAAGAAAGAATAGGACCTTCTTGGAAAGAGCC
Source organism: Glycine soja (assembly GCF_004193775.1). Taxonomy (NCBI): domain Eukaryota; kingdom Viridiplantae; phylum Streptophyta; class Magnoliopsida; order Fabales; family Fabaceae; genus Glycine; species Glycine soja. The sequence goes on along the minus strand of NC_041009.1, from coordinate 27,066,705 downwards.
AAATGCATGTTATCCAATTCAGGCATGAATAGAAGTTTATGGGCTGAGGTAGTCAACACAACATGCTATCTCGCCAATCATTCACCGTCCACTGTGATGGACTTTAAGATCCCTATTGTGGTTTGGTCTAACAAACCATCTGAATACTCAATGTTGAAGATGTTTGGATGACCGACATACTATTACGTAAGTGAAGGTAAATTGGAGCCTAGAGCCAACAAGGGATTTTTATAAGCTATGGAGATGCAGACAAAGGTTTCTAAGTCTGGTCTCTATCTAAAATAAAGATCATTATGAGTAGCGATGTCATCTTTGATAAACTCCCTATGATGCATTCTAAATCTGATGAAGATCTGGGCAGAATTGAGGATGTCACTAAGTATGTGGAGTTTGAAAGCTCCACAATCACAAACATTATTGATCAAAAGCAGTTCGAAGCGCCTGATGAGAGTGATCGAGATCTTTAAATTCACCCTCAACATCAAAATTCAGCACTACTTGAGGGGACTAACTGAATAAGTCAAAACCATCCAAAGTAGCCCAAAACCACAACACCTAAAAAGTCACAAAGGCAAATCAAAGCTCTTGAAATATATGCCTTTGATATAGTGTCTTATGCACTCCAGGTAGCAGAAGACATCAATTAATTCAAATTGTCCACTTATCAAGAAGCAATTTCCTATTCTGAAGTTGAGGAGTGGAGAATGGCTATGAATAAAGAGATGGAATCCCTTAAGAAGAACCAGACTTGGGATTTAGTTGAGCTACTTGAAGGCAGACAAGTAGTGGGGTGCAAGTGAATCTTCAAGAAGAAATTTGGATTGTCCACTAAAGAAGCCATCCATTGTAAAGGACGTTTGGTAGCTAAAGGTTAAAATCAGAAGGAATGAGTGGAATACAACAAGGAATTTTCTCTAGTAGTTTAACACACCTCCATACGTGTTTTGCTAGTCCTAGAGGCAACTGTGGACATGGAGTTCAAGCAACTCGATGTAAAAACTATCTTTCTCCATGGGAGACTAGAGGAAGACATTCTGATCCAACAACCTGAAGGTTTTGAGGTGGAAGGAAAGGAAAATTATGTCGGTAGATTGAAGAAGTCTCTTTATGGGCTGCAACAATCACCAAGGCAGTGGTACAAGAGATTCTATGACTCATGTGTTTATCATAGCAAGGTGGAGGATGGTTCCCACATCAATCTACTACTTAATGTGGATGACATGTAGCATCTCAAAATTTGTTGGCAATTCAAAAGCTAAAGTCACTACATAATAACGAATTTAAGAAGAAGGACATGGGAGCTGTTGAAAAAGATTTTGGGCATGGAGATCAAGAAGGATTGACTACAGAAGAAGCTTTTTTGTGTCAGATTCATTGTAAATTTTGCTATTCGCAATAAACTAAACACTTTGTGTGATATCTTTCTTCTCCTTCTATCATTTGAATTTCCCTATCTGAATAAAAATTCTCAAATCTTTCCTAACATCCCCTAAACATCTAGGGTCCATTAAAACTCGACTAAAGAGAAGCAAGACTCCATCATAAATGTTTGTGGTTAATGTATGTAGTGGCACCATATACTACTGCAAAATACCAAATATGTTGTAACATAAAAAGCTACATAATGCATGTAACACCCTAAGGGTATTATGGTAATTATACTCATGATTCTAGAATATGAAAATTAAAAACATTTATAAAATTACCTCATGTGGATGCTAACATATAAACACTGCAACTTGAATCCATAAGTAAAAATAAATAAAACTTATTTCTTGTAACAATCACATCATACAACATATAAGAAATTACATAGAATATAAAATAACAAAGTTGCATCTTCCATGATAAGGCTCCGTGCTCCAACAAGACACGCCACCACCTGTTTCTTAAAAAGGATGTAACTTAAAGGGGCGGGGTATAATGTCTCAGTGAGTACTTTATGGGTCCTAAGGATTAGTTAAGCTCATTTACCCAAATATCCCTTTTGCTTATCTCTAATGGCTTTATTCTTATTGGGCTTATAGTAGGATCGTCATATCTAGATCGAATCTAGACCTTTCAATAATTAATAATTTTCATTGACTTCTCACTTATCATGCATGGTTATACTAACTTACTTTCACTTTTATTATAGAACTTCACTCTCACCATTAACACTTTTCTACCACAACTCTATCCAGTTAACTCAGTATTCTTAGATTATTTCCTTCTTTGGTTTGATACTTACGATTATATAACAAAATAAAATCTAAGGTTACTTGTATTCTAAGATAACTTTAACATTCATCTTGCATCATTTTATCCTTAATCATTAACACACCTCCAAACATCTATACTTGCCCCGATTAGGACTCACATAGTACTATTATACATATATATATATATATATAACTCTTGTTATGCCATTAACCTTGAAATTGCGTGAAACACACTAAAAGGGGGAGGGTGAATAGGTTGTATATCAAAGATGTAAGCATTTCGAAATATAAAAGATAATATAGATAACACTATGTTAAACACTTGTTGTCCACTTAGAAAAAAATGGATACATAGAGAAGAACAATATAGTCGTCCAGTGATAGGTAAAATGGTCTTGAAATAGTTTTTCAAATAAAAACTTGGTGTTAAAGGGTGATAAAAAGTGTATTAAGAATGCTTAATAAACCTTTATGGATAGAAGTAGAAACACTTGGTTTATACTGGTTCACTCAACAAGAGCTACATCCAATATTCTTTTACAAACTAGTAAAGGGTTCCACTAATCAAAACTTGATTACAAAACAAGTATTCTTTTACAAGTATTCTTAAGACCACTTCTGGTACCTTCTTAGATTCCCCCTTAATCTAGGAACCCAAGTGATCGAGGCCGTACCTGAATCAAATAAACATGAAAATGCAGTAACTAGGAACTGATCCTAGGTCGTTTCCCAATAAGCAGTGACAAGCCAAATGTTCATAATATACTTGCAGTAACAGTAACGATGGGGGGGGGGGGGTTTGGTTGTTTGGTAATTAAAGAGCAGAACAAATAAAATGGAATACGAAACTACTAATATTAAAAACGGGTTGTTTCCTCTGATTTAGAAGCCACTCTCTTATCCTGGGTTATGGAGAATTCGTCCCTAACAGTCAACCACTTAATCCAACCCTATTTCAATTTACTAAGCGAAAATCAACTTAGGGTTTTCAATACGTGATTAGGCACCACATACACCAGTTAGCCCTTCGTCCATTAAGCATGAACGCAAGTTAGGCTCAGAGGCAATTAATCGAACACGAAGCGTTCACTGATTAATATTCACGAAATTGGGATAACTGGTGAAGGGAAAACTACCAGGAAACCACATTACAAACGAAACCTCAAAGAGAGTTGGGCTTCGTCCTCAAAAGGAAACAACACCAGAAAATTTAGCCTTCCATGGATTCAAACAGAAAACGCAAATGAAGCATGAAGCAGAAACGTAAATGAACAAGAACGTAAATGAGCAGAAACGTAAATGAACAGAAACGTAAATGAAAGTAGAAGAAGAAGCAAGAATGAACTCGTAATTAGAAGCAGAAAACGGAAATTTGCATTAAGAACGAAAACTGTAACAAGGGAATAGAAAAACGTGAAAACCTAAAACCAAAGCTCTGAATAATGAAAATAGCATAGCAGAATAGAATGCTCTCATGAATCCCAAGGCAGCTATTTAAAAAGAGTCACTCAAAGTCACTGGGCCCTATTACAATACTCTGGCCCAAAACGAAATAAACACTGAACAACATAAAATAAAATTGCGAAATTTCCTAATTAGAAATTAACTAAGGTAAGCGTTGCTTTATTTGCCCTCTTCAAGTCCACAACCAAAATCCGGATTAAGCCCAATGTTTCATTAATTCCTGAAATTAGATTAAAAACATCAAATTAGCTAAATGAGCCCAAATAATAAAACTGCCTAATTAATTGACAATTAAGACCAATCAATAATTAAAATGGTGCAAAAAGGGTTTAGAAAATAGAAGAAAATGATGGCACATCAAAACCCCCCATACTTAGCCTTTTGCACTCCTGGGCAAAATGAAACAAAGAACAAAATCCAAGGATATCAAAGGGAGACAAACAAAAACATTCACATATTTCTCAATGAACATCAAGGAATGAAAGGAATGGGTAACATCTAACATAAGGAGATCCAAAAAGTCAAGACATTCATGAAAATCATCCAAGCAACCCAATCATGGCAAAATAGTTAATCAGCTCAAGAATGAAAAGTGATAAAGCCTCACAAGATATACACTCTATCTCTCAAGTATTCTTAACACTCAAAGAGTGAATATATAGTTAAGCACAAATACGGAATAAGTTTTCTTTGCAAAGGATAAACAAATGAAAATTGTGTATAATCGTCTAGTGGTATTGGCAGAGTTTTTCTTCACGTATTTTATTGCATACTTCTTCTATCTTTTTTGCTAGTTGATTCATTGAGGGGGACAAACTTTTATAGACTTCAGAGGAAGATCCATTTTAAAAAAGGGTCAATATCTTAAAGGACCATTGTCTCACAGTGAACAATAAGGTGACGTCTCAAGCTCTGACTTGCGAGGATTTATCCATAGTACAGACAACACCATGTGCTTTTTGTCCACACTGCAAGCAACCTTTAATGGAATATTCCGTGTGTAATACCCAAATTTCATCCGGGGGCTATCTTTCATTGATCTTTTGATCCTTGCTAGTAGACTTACGGTGTTAAACGCCAATTACAGTGTGAAACAGATGATCATTCAGTGTTTTGATCAAGAATGTGAAAGATACCAAAAAGGAGGGGCAAAAGGGTCTTTTATTGAGTTTCCTGGACCCTAGCTCGCCCAAGCTAGCCTCTGGCTCACCTAGGCCCCCAAAAGACTTCATGGTGAAGTAACCAGCTCACCTGGACGAGCCAGTTACTTCAGGAGTAAGCATCAGTTCACATGGGTGAGCTTCCTTTGCCTCAAGTGTCCCTTTTCCTTTAAATAGGCATGCTAGGGAGGCTGAGGGGAGGTTCCAGCATTTAGAAGGTGAGGGAATTGAGAGAAGAGAGAAAGACGAAGAGGAAAAGAAGCCGAGGCGCTAATGAATCACAACCGCGATCATCCCCTACGTCATTTTCTTGTTTTGTGTTCTTCGTGCGACCATCGACTAGTTTTTGTTTTTGAGGATTAAATGTGATCTATGTACCCTTAGGGGTCCCCCTTGTTATTATGTGCACATCCATCTATCATCAATTATCTCGTTTTCCTTTGTAAAGTTCAATCTAAACTGATCACTAGTGTTGTGAAGTTGTCTTAAAAGAGATTGAAAGTTAATAAACAAAACCAAGATAAAATCAATTCACAACAAACTTCTTCATTTCATCAAATATCGCTTGAGATCATTTCAAGGTCCAACGCCTTAACGATTCTCTCCACTTTTCAAATTTAAAATATCATTTCAAGGTCCAACGCCTTAACGATTCTCTTTGCTTTTCAAAATTAAAAACATCGTTTCAAGGTCCAACGCCTTAAACGACTTTTTGTTCGCAATTAAAATGAATCTTTCAAAAACATAAAAAATCAATTTAACATACAAACATTCAAACTTAAAGAACTACGTAGGTCTGAATTCCTCATCGCACCTGAGGATACGTTGGAGCAAGGGCAACACCCTTGTTGACCCCAAAAAAATAAAGAAACATATAAAGGGAAAATAAATAATATTGAAGTCATATTTTTGCACACTCGATTAAAGGCTGTCATCCCTTGTGATGGGCGCGTGGGGTGCTAATACGTTTCCCATGCATAAACAACTCCCGAACCCTTCTTTTCAATACTCACAAACCTCCTCCTTTTGCTTTTTGCCAGCGCTTTTCTCGAATAAACGTTGGTGGCAACTCCACGAGTTTTCATGATGAGAAGATGCACTTTTACGTTTCGCCTCGCCCTCCCATCAAAGGGTAGGTTGCGATAGATGGCGACTCCACTGGGGACTTGTTAGAGAGTTAAGCCATTCGATCAGTGTGCAATGTTTTATCGTGACTTCTTCTTTAATTTCCCTCTTCCCTTTTATCTTTTGTTTTGTCCATATTGGTTTATAAACTTTGCTATGTTATTGTGTTTGGTGTGTGTCTGTCAATTACATTCGTAGTTTGAAATATTTTTGTTCTATGCACACATGGAACCTACACCTTTGAACACACATTGAGATATTAGGCCCTATACCCGGGTCTATGTGAGCAATAAGGAGTGGAGGTCGATCTGTGGTCATGTTGGGTCTCTGACACGCTTGATAACAGTGAAGCCTCATCTAAAGTTTTCCTCTTTTAGTGATGCATTGTTGCTTATTGTCCCTATCGCCATAATGTATTACCTAAGAGGATGATATCTCTAAAAGCCAGTAAAGTTACATGAAACCACCCTTGGGAGTTGTCACTAGAAAGGGACTTTTGGATCCTTTACGTTAGGTTCCTAAATTAGGGGGGCACATAGCAAACTCACTCTGGCTTGTTCCTTGATTGCATGCATCATGCATCTCTTCATAGCATCGTAATGGACATATTGTTCCTGCATTTATCATTTATCATATTCATGCATTGTATTTGCACGAGTCATTGCATTATCATACATCTTCATTTAGCATGCTTTTTGTTCTCCTAACTGCATACATTCTATTTTCATCATTTGCATGTTATGTTCACTCATACATGATCCTTGCATTTTCCTCTACAAAAACAAAAAAAAAACACAAAAAAGAAAGAACAAAAAGAAAGCCACAATGAAGAATGAAGTTGGGTACCATGATGATAGCTATAAACAAACCATGTTGGGATTATACACTCATTTTTCTTAAAAAATGATTGAAAATCATGTGAACATGGTACCTAATGCATTGTTAACTAGGAAATGATGGTTCTTCGGGCGTCTCAGGTCGATCTCATAATTACATTTGTCATGCATAGCATAAGTATGCCCAAGTCATTCATCTCTATGATATGTTATCAAAGTATTAACACTCAAAATTTCTATTCCTTGGATTATGGGGTCAAACCAAGCACATGCTTTTAAGAAAAGGGTTTCATTAAGTCAAGGTCAAGTATGGAAGTAACCAGCCTGCAAAAGTTGGGACAGAAGATGGATCGAGTTTACATAGCTTCTTTGGCTACTACCAACACATGATTGAGCTAAATAATTTACACTCCAATGTAAATTACGGTTAGTCCCTTGAAAGGATGTACACTCCAATGTTAGAATAGATGTACCCTTTACTTGTACCACAAAGGATGTACACTCCAATGTGTTAAGACAAAGTTCTCAGGCGGTTAGTCCCTTGAAACTTTGTGAAGGGGAAACAAAAGATATCTCAGGCAGTTAGTCCTTTGAAATCTTTTGTCTATGGGAAAGGGAATAATCGAAAGAATTCTCAAACTGTGTCATTTTGAATTCTTTGACAAGGGAGAAGGGAGACACAAAAGAATTTATGCGGTTAGTCCTTTGTTCTTTTGGAAATGGGAGAAGAGAGACACAAAAAGAATTCAGGCGGTTAGTCCTTGGCGAATTCTTTTTGGCAAAGGGAGAAGAGAATGAAAAGATATAGCACACTTTTGTATTCTGTGAAAGAACAAGGTTTGGAAACCAGAAAACTCAGAAAGCTTTTGGCAAAGGAAGAAGAAGAAGAAGAAGTTTAAAAAGATGTTCAAAGAGATTTAAAGGTTGTAAAAGAATATGTGAAAAGTTGTTCTTAAATGCAAGTCAAGGTCTTGCTTTTATAGACTCTTCATGTCTGGTCAAGAAAACCATTGGAAGAGTTATGATCTTGAGAAAAACTGAAAACCATTGGAAGAGTTACATCTTTTGATTTTTATTCAAAACTTGTCACTGGTAATTGATTACCAAAACCATGTAATCGATTACACAAAGCTTTTTATGAAAGGATATGTCTCTTCACAATTGATTTTGAATTTTAACGTTCAAATACATTGGTAATCGATTACGAATATCTTGTAATCGATTACACCATTTTGAAATCAATTGGAACGTTGCAAATTTAGTTGAAAAACTTTTGAAATCAAACTTTGCCACTGGTAATCAATTACAGGAAATTGGTAATCGATTACGAGAGAGTAAAAACTCTGGTAATTTAGAAAATTTTGAGAAAAACTCTTTTGAAAAACAAAACTGTGCTATGTTTGTTTTTGAAAAATCTTTTCAATACTTCCCTTATGAAGTCTTCTTGATTTCTTCTCTTGAATCTTGAATTCATCTTCTTTTGAATCTTGAAATCAAACTTCTCTTGATTCTTGAATCTTCTTGATTTCTTCTCATGAAACTTGATCTTGAATTTGTTGACTCAATCTTGAAATCATTCTTTGGGCTTTTTGTCATCATCTTTTTCATTATCAAAACTACTTGAATCAACTTGACTCATCCTCATGAAGCTTGCTTCTACAAATCCATGCTTATTTTTCTTTTCACATTTGGATGCATTGCTCACTGCATTCTTTCCTTGAAATTAGAACCGTAATCATTGTAATCATAAGGAAAGAACGCACTTTATGGTGCCCTTACCGAACACATGCCAGAGCTAGAGTAATGAGTGGAATAGAGGAGGTGCAAGAGCAGATGAAGGCTGACATGGAGGCCATGATGAGTATGAGAAAAATGATGGAGGTCAACATGGCTACAATCATTGCCGCAAGTACCATCACTGAGGTGGATCCGACTCAGCCATCTAGCCTCAATCAAGTAAATCCTCTAGTCTCGCATATGGTAGGGCAGGGAGGCGAAGTGTTAGGAAGTACAGGCAGCCCCCATTTTGTGCATGTTCAGAACAAGCATTCCTTCCCACCATATGGCTTGCCTCCCAACTATACAACACCCAATGTTGCACACCCTCCCAATAAGAATGTCAATAAATCCACTCCTATACTCATTGAGAGTCAACAACCCCAATCTGGTCAGGCATAGGTCCGTCAACCCATGGGGGAGACACATGAAGTACCCCAAGACCACACTCTAGACGACTCTGAGCCTTGCCTCGGATATGCTACTGAGTGGCAAGCATTTGGTGGTGTACCCTTGCCAAACACTTTGGGGGGCCCTCAGTATCGCCCACAACCACAACCCTTACATTTTGCGGTGGGAAGAGTCCCTCCTGCTATGGTGGAAAGGGAGAAATTGGATCATATAGAGGAAAGGCTAAGGGTCCTTGAAGGAGGCAAAAATTATGCCTTTGCTGACATGGCAGAGTTGTGCCTAGTGCCTGACGTGGTCATTCCTCCGAAGTTCAAGGTGTCGAACATCGATTAGTACAAGGGGACTACTTGCCCCAAGAATTACTTGAAGATGTACTGCATGAAAATGGGGGCATATGCAAAAGATGAAAAAAAAATTTATGCACTTCTTCCAAGAAAGTCTTACTGGGGCAACCATCACCTAGTACACCAATCAGGAGTCTTCTCGGGTCCGTTCCTAGAAAGACCTAATGGTTGCCTTCATTTCGCAGTATCAGTACAATTTTGATATGGCTCCGGATAGAATGCAACTACAGAACATCTTTAATTGGGAGCATGAATCTTTCAAGGAATACACCCAAAGGTGGAGGGATCTAGTAGCTCAAGTAGCACCCCCAATGATGGAGAGAGAGATGATAACAAAGATAGAAGACACGTTACCAGTGTTCTACTATGAGAAGATGGTGGGTTACATGCCTTCAAGCTTTGCTGATTTAATGTTCACTAGCAAAAGGATCGAAGTGGGTTTGAGAAGAGGCAAATTTGATTATCCTGCTTTGATGAATAGGAAGCCTGGGGCATATGGAGAGAATAGGAATAAGGGAGGAACCCATGTTGTGACTGTCATTCCTACATGGCCAAATTTCCTATCAGCTTAACAATATCAATACTCAGTCAATATCAACCCTTCTTATTACCCACCACCCTATCAGCCAAGAACACCTAATCATCCACAAAGGCCACCCCTAAATCAGCCACAAAACCCGTCTGCTGCATATCTGATACCAAACACCACCCTTAACACAAACCAAAACACCAACCAAGGAAGGAATTTTCCGGAAAAGAAGCCTGTAGAATTCACCCCAATCCCGGTGTCGTATGCTAACTTACTCCTATATCCACTTTACCTCTAGAGAATTCTTTTTCTAGAAGAAAATTGCTTAAGCGTTCATACCACGCCCTAGGGGCTTGTTTCAAACCATAAAGAGCCTTTTGTAATTTATAAACATGATTTGGTTTATCCGGAATTTCAAAACCAGGGGGTTGTTCAACATATACCTCTTCTTGAATTAAGCCATTTAGAAAAGCACTCTTAACATCCATTTGATAAAGTTTAAAATCCATTATGGATGCATATGCCAAGAGCATTCTAATGGCTTCTAATCTTGCAACAGGAGCATATGTTTCTTCATAGTCTATTCCTTCTTCTTGATTATACCCTTTTGCTACTAACCTGGCTTTATTTCTAATAATTATACCATGTTCATCTAATTTATTTCTAAAAACCCATTTTGTTCCTGTGACAGGATAATTTTCAGGTTTTTCTACTAATTTCCACACATTGTTTCTTTCAAATTGGTTCAATTCTTCTTGCATGGCAATGATCCAGTTATCATCTATTATGGCTTCTTTTATATTTTTAGGTTCAATCATAGATACAAAAGCCATATTATTGCATAAGTCTTTAAGAGAATGTCTAGTTGTTACCCCTTTTGAGATATCACAAATGATGTTATCGAGGGGATGATCTCTTGACGCTTTCCATTCTCTTGGAAGTTCATCATTGGATTTGACTTCTACTGGAGGATCTTCATTGTTTCCTTTATCATTTCCTTTTGAATCTTGTTCATCAATATTCATATGTTCTAACGAATCTGCAATATCATCTAGCATATTCTTTCTTGACAAGATAGCATTAGATTCATCAAAGGTAACATGAATGGATTCCTCGATATTCATAGTTATTTTATTATATACCCTATATGCTTTGCTTTGTAATGAATATCCAAGAAAAATACCTTCATCAAATTTTGCATCAAATTTTCCTAGATTATCTTTACCATTATTGAGCACAAAGCATTTGCAACCAAAAACATGTAGATGAGAAATATTAGGTTTTCTACCATTATATAACTCATATGGGGTTTTCGTTAAAATGGGTCTTATTAAGGCCCTATTAATGATGTAACATGCAGTATTGACCGCTTCAGCCCAAAAATACTTTGGAAGAGAAGTATCATTTAATAAAGTTCTAGCAATTTCTTCCAATGACCTATTTTTCCTCTCAACAACTCCATTTTGTTGAAGGGTTCTAGGTGCAGAAAAATTGTGTTCAATACCATGTTCATCACAGAATAATTCGAAATCTTTGTTTTCAAACTCACCCCCATGATCACTTCTAATGGATGCCATCTTAAGATTTTTCTTGTTTTGTATGACTTTAGCAGGTTTTCTAAATGCTTGGAATGCATCACTTTTATGTGTAATAAATAATGTCCAAGTATATCTAGAGAAATCATCAACTATAACTAGGGCATAGTAATTTCCTCCAAAACTCATGGTTCTAGATGGACCAAATAAATCCATATGCAATAACTGTAAAGGTTGAGTGGTTGAAACAACATTTTTAGGTTTGAATGAGACCCTTGTTTGTTTGCCCTTTTGACATGCATCACATAATTTATCTTTTTCAAATTTCAATTTAGGCAAACCAACTACTAAATCTTTTGAAATTAATTTATTTAAGTGATCCATGTTTATGTGAGCAATTCTTTTATGCCATAACCATGGATCATCATCTTTGCTAAGAAAGCAATGATTGTTTTCTAGTTTTATGCTTAAATCTATCATGTAAACATTATTGACTCTATGTCCTACATGCTTTATATTAATGTCATGCTTATGTTCTATAAGACATTTTTGAGAATCAAATGATACTAGATAGCTTTTGTCGCATAATTGACTAACGCTAAGCAGGCTGTGCTTAAGGCCTTCAACAAGTAGAACATTTTCAATGGAGTTTGAAGAATTTGTACCTATTTTACCAACTCCAAGGATTCTACCTTTGTTGTTGTCACCATATGTTACATGCCCGCTTTTCATTGGAGAGATATGTGTAAAATTTGATGCATCTCCAGTCATATGTTTTGAGCATCCGCTATCTATGTACCACTTCTTCCTCAAACACACCTACATAATTAAGTTTTTGACTTAGGTACCCAAAATTTATTGGGTCCTTGCATGTTAGTATAAACTGAGGATCCTTTTGGGACCCATATCATTTTAATGTTGCTGTAATTTTTCTTGAAGTAGCAAGTTGATATGCCACGTCCTCTTCTTCCACAGTAAAAACAAGTGATATAATTACATTTTCGTGTGGAAGTAGAAAAGTTTTTATGAAACTTTTGTTGTTTTTCAGATTTATACCCTAGTCCATTCTTATTGGAAACATATCTTTGTTTACTTAATATGACATCTAAATTATTTTTACAATAAGAAAATTTAGCAAGTGAATTTTTCAAGTCTTTAATTTCTTTTTCATATTTTTCACAACAACTACAAGGATCTGATATTTTCTTGTCAGAAATAGTGGAGATATTAACTTTTTCATTTGTTTTAGAAATTGAGACTTCATTTCTAAGATGATCTAATTCTGTTTAATTTTGAGATTTCATTTTCTAAATTTGAAATTGTTTTCTTTGAAGATGAAACTAATTTTGCAAGTTTAATTGACTCTTTATGCAGATCAGCAAATGCTTCTTGCAATTCATCAAAAGAAATAGATAAGTTATTTGAAGATGTTACCTCTTCATCACTTTCGTAACTTTTAGCCATAAGGCAGAGATTTATCTCTTCATTTTCTGAATCTTCAGAACATTCCATATCATTTTCATCCCATGTGATGTATGCTTTCTTCAGTTTCTTTTCACTAAGATTTTTCTTTTCAGATTTCTCCATCTTTTCCTTGAAGATGGGACAATCAACCCTCAGATGTCCAGGTTGATTACATTCAAAGCATTTTAAAGTAGAGGATGAAGTTTCTGTCCTTCTCTTTGATTTAAAATTGGGTCGCCTCTGATTTCCTCTTACTTTAAGAAACTTGTTGAATCTTTTTACAAAAAGACTTAGATCATCATCATCATCTGGATCATTTTCCTGATCACTTTCTTCTTGAATTGAGGATGATGATTTAAGAGCAATTCCTTTCTTTTTCTTGTCATTTTCTTCATGTTGGTTTAATCTCAATAATTCCATCTCGTGTTCCTGCAACTTTCCAAATAAAGTGGCAAGGGACATGTTAGACAAATCTCTTGATTCAGTAATGGCCGTTACTTTGGGTTGCCATTCTCTACTTAAACATCTTAACACCTTGTTTATGAGATCCTCATTTTGAAATTCTTTTCCTAAGGCTGCTAGATGATTTACTATATGTGTAAATCTCTCTTGCATTCTTTGAATATTTTCATTTGCATTCATTCTAAATAATTCATACTCATGAGTTAGTGCATTTATCCTAGATCTTTTAACATATGTAGTTCCTTCATGTGTTAATCGAAGAGTGTCCCACATTTCCTTAGCACTCTTACAATTTGAAACCCTGAAATATTCATCCATTCACAGGGCAGATGTTATTATGTTTTTGGCTTTTAAATTGTATTGTACTCGTTTTCTATCCTCTTCAGACCATCTATCTCTAGGTTTTTCTATAGTTATACTTTCACTTGATGAATTGCCATCTATTGTAATTCTTTCTACTGTGGTGGGTATATAAGGCCCTATTTCTATGGCTTCCCAAATATTTAGGTCTATTGCCTCAATAAAAATTTGCATTCGGGTTTTCCAGTAATGGTAACCCTCTCCATTAAAGATTGGAGGTCTATTGACAGAATTCCCTTCTGGAAATAAGGAGTTTGCTAAGGCCATCTTTTTCTTGAAGCTTCTAAACTTTATACAAGAATGAAGCTCTGATACCACTTGTTAGACAAGTGGCCTCAGATATCTTAAGAAGGGGGGGTTGAATTAAGATATTCCAAACTACTTACCCAATTAAAAATCTATTTCACTTTTTATTCAAGTTATAAAATCCCTTAACAATGAACTTCTTAAATATTAATTCAAATAAAAAAATTTTGAATATGAATATAAAGCAATAATAAACAAAGGAGTTTAAGAGAAGAGAAAGTGCAAACTCAGATTTATACTGGTTCGGCCACACCCTTAATGAATTGAGCACTCAAATAATTCCTTAATGAATTGCAATTGAATTGGCCAAGGAATTCTTAAGAGGATAAAATGATTTTGCTCTTTGAGAGGACAAACACTTTTGTTCTGAAAAACTCCGAGCAAATTCGTGTTATAAGTCACATATATATAGACCATTGGTGGTCATGAAAAAGCCCTTAGAGAAGTTGTGACTCTTAGAAAGATTTTTCTGAAAATCTTGTCTGGTAATCAATTACAGGAATTGTGTAATCGATTACAGCTTTTAAAATTTGAATTAAAACGTTTATTAACTGCTGGTAATCGATTACCAAAATTGTGTAATCGATTACACAGTCTAAAATTTAAATTCAAATTTTAGTAGCTGTTGTAAAACATATTTGGCCACTGGTAATCGATTACCAGAGAGTAAATCCTTTGAAAAACACTTTTGAATTTAAATTACTTGGCCAAACCTTTTGCCAATTCAATTAGGAATTCCCTTCCTAATATACTAGTGATCATCTTGATGTTATGACTTGTAATCTTGAAGTATTGTCTTGAATTTAATCTTGAAAAGCCCATTTGCATCAATTGCATCATATCATCATGATCATCATCAAAACACCAAAGGCAATTGCATCTACACTCCCAATGAGCAATGATCAACCAAACATTCATAACATATAATAGTAAAATAGTAACAAATTGGGCGGGGGGTGTTTGTTTTTGTAATTTAAATAGCAAGTAATTTGAATTAAAGAAATAATTGAACTAAAATGTGTTGTTTCCCCTTGATTCAAAAGCAAGTCTCTTATCCTAGGTTACAAGAATTTATCCCTAATCTGTTCAACCACTTAATCCAACCCGAAATTAATCTACTAAGCGAAAATTAACCTAAGGCTGTCATTATGTGATTAACCAACACATACACCAATTAATCCCTCTCACATGTCCATTAAGCATGAACGTAAATTAAGCGCAGAGACAATTAATCTAGCATGAAGCATGCATGGTTAATAGCAACAAATACAGATCAATTGGTGAAGAGGAAAAACTTATCAGAATTCAATAGTAATAACAAAACCTCAGAGAGAGTTGTGCTTGATCCTCAAGAGAAAACAACGTTGGAGACTTAGCCTTCAATTAATCAGCAGAAACGAAAATGAAATCAAAGGCAGAATTGAAAAGCAAAATTCTATTATACGTGAACAGCGCACGTGAACAGTAAAAACTGGAATTGCAAAACTCTAAAATTCTCCTATCCCAAAAACCAGTCTCCCTCTACTAAAACCCTGGTGCTGTTATATATGTCCCCAGCCCCAAAGTTTTCAATTCTTCTTTAAGTCCAAGCCCAAAAACAAAATAAAGTAAAACTGGCCCAAATAAAATAAAATTGGATAAAATAAAATTGTCTGCTCTCTTCAAGTCCAAACCGGTTCAACCCAATTTCGGATCCAAGCCTAATTGCTTATAATTCTCCTGAAATTAAATTAAAAACACAAAATTAGTCAAGTAGACCCAAATGATAAAACTGCATAGTTAATTTGACAATTAAGGTTAATAAGTAAATAAAATGGTGACAAAAAGGGTTAAGAAATAAGAGAAAATAATGACACATCAAATCCCCCCACACTTAGCCTTTTGCACTCCTGGGCAAAATCAAAAAGTAAAGGAAGGAACAAATCCAGAGACATTAAAGAAAGACAAACAAACACAAAAACATTTACATATTTCTCATTGAATCTCAATGAATGAAAGGAATGGGTAACATCCAACACGTAAAGAGTTAAAGAATCAAGGCAGTTATGAAAATCATCCAAGCACCTCTAACATGGCAAGATAGTCAATCAGCTCAAGAATTGAATGAAAAGTGATAAAGCCTAACAAGATATGCACTCTATCTCACAAATGTCTAGGCTACTGTTTACTCTCAAAGCACCCATGAAAAACAAACACCACATAGACTAGGCAAAAATCTGAAATTGACAACCAAACTCGCCAAACACATACACATAAGGATCAAAAGGTCTTTTAAAGTTGTAATGTGCCCAAGGACAAGGTAGAGGAAAGTATGGGATAAGTAACTAAAACCCAAAGGAATAGAGGAGCAACGGGGAATAAGTGGAAACTAAGTAAAAGTAGTAAACCCAAAACCAAAATTAAGAATAAAGAATTAAGCATAAAAAGTAAACCCAAAACAAAATCAACCAAGTCCTCAAACCAATCCAAGTCTTCAGGCCAAGACCTCATTTATTCAACTTCATTCTTTTTCTATTTTTTTTTAACGTGAATAGTAGCATTTGAAAAATAAAGCAACAATTAGGCAATATATGTATATACATCAAGCATTGCCAAAATACATCATCAAGCATGGCCAACAAAAGCATATCATCCAATGAAACATACCCCCCCACAATTATTCCTAAAACAATTCCAAAGCTCCAAAATTTCTTAAGGGTAGGGTGAGATCATGGTTTTTCACTTAAGGCTTGTAATGAGCTTCAAAACAAAGAAAGGGGAACATAGGCTCAAAGGGGCTATCAAAGGAATTAATTCAAGGTAGGCTCATTTGGCTAGAGGCTTATAAGAATAAAATGCCTAAATCATCTCCCAACATGCATGTGAAGCAAGAAGTATCAATAGGAGTCAAGCCAAGGCTATTGTGCAAGCACTCAATGGGGCAAAACACACTAAATAAAATAGATGTTGATGGCTTAAAATCTCACCAAGGGTAAATCTATCACTTTCAATTCGACCATTCAAAACTAACTTGAAATGCAGAGAAAAAACAAGGATTTCAATTCACAAAATGCCAAGAAACTCCTATTTCAAAAATAATTACTCATTACCTATACATAACCCAAAATTCAAAGAGAAACATGCAATGTTGTACACAAAACATAAAACCAAAATAACAAAATTAACCTAGAAAACCCCAAATAAAGAACAAAAAAGAACAATCTCCCCCCCACACTTAAACAACACATTGTCCTCAATGTAGCACAATCATAAGATCATGAGCAATCAAAACAATCAATAAATTTGGACAAGTGCAATAAAAGTAAAGAAGGAGATAGAAAAAGAAAACTCCCAAAGTCATGGCGGAAGAGAAGTAGGGTGAAGTAAGGAGGTCTCCTCCACCACTACATCCACTAAGGAGGGATTTGTGAGGAAGGGTTTCCGCCGGTGTCCATTGACCTTCAAGCTCTTATCTGTGGATTCACTTTTGATCTCAACTGTACCATAAGGAAAAAAATTAGTCACCACAAAAGGACCTATCCACTTTGACCTCAACTTACCACTCATGAGTCCGAGCCTAGAGTTATACAATAAAAATTTATGTCCAACCACGAAGTCCTTCTTAGCTATCAAACTATCATGGAACTTCTTGGTCTTCTCCTTGTAGAATTTGGAATTCTCATAGGCTTCTAAACGGATCTCATCTAGCTCACTTAGTTGCAACTTCATTTCCTCTCCAGCCTGATCAATAGAGAAGTTGCAGGTCTTTACAGCCCAGTAGGCCTTGTGTTGTATCACAACAAGAAGATGACATGGCTTGCCAAAGACAACCCGATAAGGAGACATTCCTATGGGTGCTTTGTAGGCAGTCCTATGCGCCCGAAGAGCATCATCCAACCTGGTGCTCCAATCCTTTCTGTTCGGTTGCACAATCTTCTCTAAGATTCTTTTTATCTCCCTGTTTGAAATCTCAGCCTGCCCATTAGTTTGGGGTTGGTAAGGTGTGGAAATTCTGTGCACGACCCCATAATTTTTTAGCAAGGCATACATGGATCTGTTACAAAAATTGGTGATCACTAACGATGGCTCTAGGGACTCCAAACCTGCAAAACAAATTAGATCTAACAAAATCTATAACAACCTTAACATCGTTAGTTCTGGTGGGTTTGGCTTCCACCCATTTTGAAACATAATCAACATCAAGGAGAATATAAACAAAACCAAAAGAGATAGGGAAAGGCCCCATAAAGTCTATACCCCATACATCAAACACCTCACAGAACAACATGGGTTGTTGAGGCATTTGCTGTCTCCATGAAAGTGAGTCGCCTGCTCTCTGACAAGGATCACAAGTGCTACAGATTTTCCACGCATCCTTGAAGATGGTGGGCCAATAGAAACCACAGTCAAGCACCTTGCGAGCTGTCCTCTGTATGCCAAGATGGCCACCTGGTGCGGAAAAATGACAGAATTGCAGGACCAAGTCAATCTCATGGTCTGGAATACATCTCCTAATAACCTAGTCCCTGCACAACTTCCACAAATAGGGGTCATCCTAAATATAATGCTTCGCATCACTCTTAATTTTATCAGTTTGAGCTTTAGATGCTAAGGGAGGAAAAACAGAAGCAACCAAATAATTCACAATATTAGTAAACCAAGGAGTGGGGAAGGAATCAAAAATCTTATACAGAATGTACAAATGGTCATCTGGAAAATTATCCCAAATAGGTGAGTCCTCAGACGCACGCTCAATCCTACTCAGGTGGTCAGCCACGAGGTTCTGCGCACCGCTCCGATCACGGATCTCCAAATCAAACTCTTGGAGTCAAAGCTTCCACCTGATCAATCTAGGCTTTGATTCAACCTTCTTCAACAGGTACTTCAAAGCTGCATGGTCAGTATAAACAAAAACACGAGTACCAAGCAAATATGAACGAAATTGCACAAGAGCAAAAACAATCGCTAATAGCTCTTTCTCTGTGGTAGTGTAATTTGCTTGGGCAGCATCCAAAGTTCTGGAGGTGTAGTAAATCACCCAAGGCAACTTGTCAATCTTTTGAGCAAGGATAGCCCCCAATGAATAATTGGATGCATCACACATCAGCTCAAATAGGGCTATCCAATCAGGTGCCTGAATGATAGGGGTGGTAGTCACCACACTCTTGAGGCAATCAAAAGCCTCTTTGCATCGGTCATCAAAATCAAACTCCACCTCCTTTTGCAGCAGACTGGATAGTGGGAGGGACACTTTGCTAAAATCCTTGATAAAGCGCCTATAATTGTGAAATAACAGTTATCTTTGCAGGGTCTACCTCTATGCCCTTACAGGAAATTATATGCCTTAAAATTATACCTTGTTCTACCATGAAGTGACATTTTTCAAAATTCAGCACAAGGTTAGTTTCAATGTATCTATTAAGAACTTTATCCAGACTATCCAAACATGCTTCAAAAAAGGATCCATAAACAGTAAAATCATCGATAAACACCTCTATGCAACTCTCTAAAAAATTACTGAAAATGCTAAACATACACTGCTGGAAGGTACCAGGGGCGCTGCATAGGCCAAAAGGCATCCTACTATAGGCAAAAGTGTCAAACGGACAAGTGAATGTGGTCTTTTCTTGATCCTCAGGAGCAATATGAATTTGTAAATAACCAGAAAAACCGTGAAGAAAACAGTAATGAGACTTACCTGCCAAGCGCTCAACCATTTGATCAATGAATGGCAGGGGAAAATGATCTTTTCTGGTTAACTAGTTCAGCTTCCTATAATCAATGCAGACTCTTGTGGGTATAAGCTCATCCCTCTCATTCTTGATCACTGTGAGGCCTATCTTCTTAGGAACCACTTGGACTGGACTCACCCACTGCATGTCAAAAATGGGGTAGATGATTCTAGCTTATAAGAGCTTGGTCACTTCCTTTTTCACCACATCTAGAATGACGGGGTTGAGTCATCGTTGTGGCTGCCTCACTGGCTTAGCTCCATCCTCTAAAAGTATCCTATGCATGCAGGTAGATGGGCTAATACCAGGAATGTCTGCTAAAGTCCATCCAATGGCTTTCTTGTGCTTCTTGAGCACTAGCAACAACTTCTCCTCTTGCTCAGCACCAAGGGAGGCAGAGATGATCACTGGAAATTTTTCCTTGTCCTCCAAGTAAGCATACTTGAGGTTTGCTGGTAAGGGCTTCAACTCTGGTGTGGGTGGTGGCTGAACAGTGGGAGGAACCAGGGTAGGAGAAGAAGAAGGTTCCTCAACCTGTATATGCAGATCAGATAAAAATGGATGTTTCCTACCGTGAAGAGAATCAAAATAAAACATATAATCATCAACAATCTGATCAAGTATCTCAGCATGAAAAATAGAATGATCCTTAGATGGATGTTTCATGGCATCAAGAATGTTAAAATGAACAACAATATCACCAAATTCCATAGACAATGTGCCAGCATAAACATTTATCTTGGTTCGGGCTGTTCTCATAAATGGCCTGCCTAAAATAATTGGAACTGAACCACGGGAAAATCCCTCTTCCATATCAAGAACATAAAAATCAGCAGGAAAAATAAGTTCACCAACCTGAACCAACACATCCTCTATGAAACCTGTAGGGTAAGCAACACTTCTATTTGCCAAATGAATCACCACTTCTGTAGATTGGAAAGGTCCAAGAGATAAAGAATTGAAAATGGATAGAGGCATGACACTAACTGATGCTCCTAGATCTAGCATGGCATTCTCAAAATTGTTGTTCCCAATAATGCAAGGTATACAAAAAGTACCTAGGTCCTTACATTTCTCAGGAATGTGAGGAACAAATTTACCTATCAATGCTGACACATTTCTGCCCATGCTAATTCTTCCATTGCCTTTGAGCTTCCTTTTGTGGGTGCACAACTCTTTTAGAAACTTGGCATATCTTGGAATTTGCTTGAGGGCATCTAGCAGAGGTATGTTCACCTCCACTTTCTTGAAGGTCTCCAAGATCTCCTTATCCACTTCTTCCATCTTTTTGTTTGAAATTTCTCTAGGTGGAAATGGAAGAGGGATAGGAGGCTGCTGCAAGTCAGAACTATTAGAAGAAGGTCGACCTGCATGAAATTTTTTGTTAGCTCCCTCATGATCAGAAAGCTTTCTCTTTTGTGCAACTATCTCATCCTCTTTTTCAGGTGTAGAATGAAGCTTGACAGGTTCAGGTGTAGGTGCTGTTATTAGTGGAGGCACTCCAATTTGCTTGCCAGACCTCAAGGTGATGGCACTCACATTTTTTGGATTTTGCATAGTTTGTGAAGGCAATTTGTCAGAATTTTGGGACTGAGCTTGGTTCAATTGAGTAGCCATCTGCCCCCTCTGATTTGTCAGACTCTGAATGAAGGCTCTTATTTCTTGCTGAAATTGCATATTCTGGATGGTCATTTGTCTCACTAACTCCTCTAAGGAAGGTTGAGAAGGGGCCTCATTTGCTTGTTGTCTTTGTTGTTGCTGCTACTACTGCATTGGAGGAGGAACATATGGTCCGCTTAGACCAGCAACATTTTGGAAAGGAGGGACAGGTTGTTGTTGTTGTGGAGGACTTGCCCATCTTAGATTTGGATGATTCTTCCAACCTGGATTGTATCTGTTGCTTGAAAGATCATAATTATTTTGTTGTTGTTGGTTTTGCTGTTGAGGGGGTCTATTATAAATGTTTGCAGCATATCACTAAAAATACTGATCATGCACCGCTGGAAGGTGCTAGGGGCATTGCACAGGCCGAAAGGCATCCTCCTATAGGCAAAAGTGGCGAAGGGGCAGGTGAATGTGGTCTTTTCCTGATCCTCAGGAGCAATAGTGATTTGCATATAACCAAAAAAACCATCAAGGAAACAGTAGTGAGATTTACCTGCCAGGCGTTCAAGCATCTAGTCAATGAATAACAGGGGGAAATGGTCCTTTTTGGTAACCTGGTTCAGCCTCCTATAGTCGATGCAGACTCTCCAACTGTTATGCACCCAAGTAGGAATCAACTCCTCCTTCTCATTTTGTATCACGGTGAGGCCGGTTTTCTTCGGGACTACCTGGATGGAACTCACCCATTGGCTGTCAGAGATAGGATAAATGATTCCAGCTTGAAAAAGCTTGGTTACCTCCTTCTTCACTACATCAAGAATCACCGGGTTGAGTCTTCTCTATGACTGTCTTACTGGTTTAGCCCCATCCTCTAAATTTATCCAATGCATACATGTGGATGGGCTAATACCTGGAATGTCCGCCAGGGTCCAGCCTATAGCCTTCTTATGCTTCTTGAGAACTGATAACAGCTTCTCCTTTTGCTCATCAGCAAGGGAGGCAGATATAATTACTGGAAAACTTTTGCTATCATCCAAGTAAGCATATTTTAAATTTGATGGCAGAGGCTTCAATTCTGGTGTGGGCGGATGGATAATGGTAGAAAGAGATGGTTTCTCAGCCTGTACCTAATAAAGAAAGTCAGAGGTATGTGTACTTCCTGAAACATGATTTGTTCTATCTGACTCTAGAAAATCAATCTCAAAAGGTAAAACATCACCATACATGTAATCAATATCAATTTCAGATTCACTCTTAGCATCAAATTCAAACATATGATCAAGTAAAAATTCAGATTCAATGCATGAAGAGTGACAGGCATGCAGATTAGAATGAAGATCAGTCATGTATTCATCAACAATATGGTCAATTATTTCAGCACGAAATACATAAAGATCTTCAGATGGGTGTTGCATAGCATCAAGAATATTAAAATGAACAGTTATATCACCAAACTCCATAGATAGTGTGCCTGCATAAACATCTATCTTTGTTCTAGCAGTTTTCATAAAAGGTCTGCGTAGAATGATGGGAACTGATCCTTGAGAAAATCCTTCCTCCATATTCAAAATATAAAAATCAACAGGGAAAATCAGTTCACCAACTCTAACTAAGACGTCCTCTATGAAACCAGCAAGATAGGCAACACTTCTATTAGCTAAATGAATTACCACATTAGTTGACTGCAAAGGACCAAGAGATAGAGAATTAAAAATAGACAGAGGCATAACACTAACAGAAGCTCCTAAATCTAGCATGGCATTGTCAAACTTAATGTTCCCTATAATACAAGGTATGCTGAATGTACCTAGATCTTTACATTTTTTAGGGATTTGGGGAACAGATTTACCAATCAATGCGGAGACATTTCTGCCCAAACTAATTCTTTCACTTCCTTTAAGCTTCCGCTTATGAGTGCACAACTCATTCAAGAATTTAGCATATCTTGGAATTTGCTTTATTGCATCTAGTAGAGGTATGTTTACCTCTACTTTTCTAAATGTTTCCAAGATCTGCTTCTCTGCCTCTTCCATTTTTTGTTGGAAATTGCTCTTGGAGGGAATGGAAGAGGGATATGTTGCTTCTGTAAATCAGAATTACCAGTGGAAGATTCACATGCATAGAAATTGTTAGGTAACTTACTCTTTAAATTTTTGTCATCATCTTTTTTTGGAGTAGAGTGAGGTTGGGTAGCTTCATTTGTGGATGAGGAACATGTTGCAGGTTGAGGTCCTTGACACTGCTTTCCCGATCTCAATGTAATGGCACTCACATTTTGGGATTCTGGACAGATTGAGAAGGTAATCTGTCAGAATTCTGGGACTGTTGTTGATTTAACTGTGTAGCCAATTGTCCCATCTGATTAGTTAAGCTATGAATGGAGGCTCTGGTCTCTTGTTGAAACTGCATGTTTTGCATAGTCATTTGTCTCACAAGTTCTTCAAGGGAAGGTTGTAGAGGAGCCTCAACTGTTTGCTATTTCTAGGGCTATTGTTGTTGTTGTTGTTGATGCTGGATTGGTGGAGCAACGTATGGTCTACTTGGACCAGTAGCATTCTGAAAATAAGGTTGTTGTTGTTGCTACTGCTGTTGTGAAGGATTTGACTATCTAAGGTTGGGATGATTCCTCCACCCGGGATTGTACCTGTTGCTGGAGAGGTCATAATTGTTTTATTGTGGCTGATTTTGCTGCTGAGGTTGAGGAGGTCTATTGTTGATGTTTGCAGCATAAGCTTTAGGCTGTTCAATTGCTTCAGATTGCTGCACAAAAGGGCAAAGGTCTGTGTGGTGCTCGGTAGAGGAGCATAAACCACAGAATCTGGTGACAGGTGCAGATTTTTGATTCATGGCCAGTTGGGTTACCGGGTTAACTAAGGCATCTAGTTTACCTTCAAGCTTCTTAGTCTCAGCTGATGAAGATCAATTCATGGCTACTTCATGCATTCCTCTAATGACAATAGCATCATTTCTAGCACTAAATTGCTAGGAGTTTGAAGCCATCTTCTAAATTAAATTTCAGGCTTCAGTAGGGTTCATGTCTCCAAGGGCTCCACCACTGGAAACATCTATCATACTTCGCTCCATGTTACTGAGTCCTTCATAAAAATATTGGAGAAGAAGCTGCTCAGAAATCTGGTGGTGAGGGCAACTGGCACATAGTTTCTTAAATCTCTCCCAGTATTCATATAGGCTCTCTCCACTGAGTTGCCTAATGCCTGAAATATCCTTTCTGATGGTCGTGGTCCTGGAAGCAGGGAAAATTTTTTCTAAGAATACTCTCTTGAGGTCATCCCAGCTCGTGATGAACCTTGGAGCAAGGTAATATAGCCAGTCCTTTGCCACTCCCTCTAAAAAATGAGGAAAAGCCTTCAGAAATATGTGATCCTCCTAGACATCTGGGGGTTTCATGGTGGAGCAGACAATATGGAATTCTTTCAGATGTTTGTGCGGGTCTTCACCTGCAAGGCCATGAAACTTTGGAAGCAAATGGATCAGTCCAATTTTAAGAACATATGGGACATCCTCATCAGGGTATGAGATGCACAAGCTTTCGTAGGTGAAATCAGGTGCAGCCATTTCCCTTAGAGTCCTCTCATGGGGTGGAGGTTGTGCCATGTTCTCAGAATGTTCAAAACCAGAATGTTCAAAAGTATAATGCTAAAAATCAGGATGTTCAAAATTACCAACCACAAAATGCTTAGACTCACCAATAACAGAATGCTCAGGATACTCAAAAGGTACAAAATGATGCCTAACTAATCTACGAAATGCCCTATCTATCTCAGGATCAAAGGGTTGTAAGTCAGATGGATTGCCTCTAGTCATACACTATATTCAGCATGCACAACTAGTTGCCTTCTTATGCAAGTAACAGTGTAGGTTTGAACTAAAGCTACCCTTAAATGACATCCAAATGAATTAAAATTTTGTAAGAAACACCCTAAAATCATGAAAAGATGGCACAAAAATTTTCAGACAAAAATTCAAAGTCTAACTATGGAAACTACCTAAGGAAAATTTTGAAAAATAAAACAATAAAACTTGAAAAAAAAACTAGTAAACAGGTGATTTTGGCTAGCTAGAGACCTCAGCCGGCTGCCATGGTATGGGAAATTTTTTTCTACCCCAAATACATATATAATAATAGTCATTCTGATACCCGGAGCAAAAGTTATGGCCGTTTGAAGTTTTAGTAAACACAAGTTCTCAAATTTTTAGGAATCTGTCAAATCTGGCCACAACAAGTGTTCCTGGTATTTTTCACACAAAATATGAGTCAAGAGAACCTACCACAATAAAATTTAGCCAAAAATAACAATCCTAACTATCAAAACAAAAATCGCCAATTAAATTGTCAGCAGTAGTCACTAATTCAGTCGCTAGAGGATTTGCACTACTACTCTATTTCCCAGGTTAGCAACAGTGGTCGCTAAATCTGTCGCAAAACACTATTCACAACAAACACAAAAACTGAAACAGGGGAGTGCTGAACAGAAAAACTAAAACAAAACACCACACTAAGCAAAATAACAAGACACTGAACAACACTAACACAACACGAAAGCATAAAACAACTGAACATAAAACACGAATCACTAGCTATTATGAACCTTTGGACACTGCTCCCTGGCAACGGTGCCAAATTTGATGAAGGTCGTACCCGAATCAAATAAACATTAGAAATGCAATATCTAGGAAGTGATCCTAGGTCGTCTCCCAACGAGCAATGGTCAACCAAACGTTCATAACAGATAGTAGGAAAATAGTAACGAATTGAGGGGGGGGGGGGGGGTTGTTTGTTTTTTAAAATTAAACAGCGAGTAAAATTGAATTAGAAAAATCAGAATTAAAACACGTTGCTTCCCCTTGATTCACAAGCAAGTCTCTTATCATAGGTTGCGAGAATTTATCCTTTATCAGTTCAACCACTTAATCCAACCCTAAATTAAATTACTAAGCAAAATTTAACATAAGGCATTCATTATGTGATTAAGCAACACATACACCAATTAATCATGAACGATCATTAAGCATGAACATAAATTAAGCGTAGAGACAATTAATCAAGCACTAAGCATGCATGGATTAATAGCAACAAATACAGAGTAATTGGTGAAGAGGAAAAACTGATCAGAATTTAATAGTAATAATAGAACCTCAAAGAGAGTTGTGCTTGATCCTCAAGAGAGAACAACGCTGGAGACTTAGCCTTCCATTAATCAATAGAAAACGAAATTGTAGTAGAAACGAAGAAAACTAGAATTATTCTCCAAAACGAAAAAGAAACTAAAACGAATTGAGAGTAGCACTCTAAAACTGAAACAAAAAAGAGAGAGAGGAGAGAAGAGAGAGAGAAGAGAGAAGAGAAGAGAGCCTAAACTAGAACCTTGGTGCTGTTATATAGTTTTCAACCCTAAAGCTTACAAATTTGTTTTAAATCCAAGCCCATAAATAAAATAAAATCTAGATAAGTTAAGATAAGATCTAGATGAAATAATATCTAGATGAGATCAAATCTAAATAATATCTAGATAAGATAAAATCTAGATAAGATAAATTTTTGTAGAATAAAATAGTCTACTCTCTTCAAGTCCAAGCCCAATTCTGGATTCAAGCCCAATTGCTTAGAATTCTCCTGAAATTAAATTAAAAACACAAAATTAATCTAGTAGGCCCAAATGATAAAACTGCATAATTAATTTGACAATTAAGGCTAATCAGTAATTAAAATGGTGCAAAAGGGTTAAGAAATAGGAGAAAATAATGGCACATCACTGCTGCAAGTCTGAACTATTAGAAGAAGGTCCACCTGCATGAAAATTTTTGTTAGCTCCCTCCTGATCATAAAGCTTTCTCTTTTGTGCAACTATCTCATCCTCTTTTTCAGGTGTAGAATGAAGCTTGACAGGTTCAAGTGTAGGTTCTGCTACTGGTGGAGGCACTCCAATTTGCTTGCCAGACCTCAAGGTGATGGCGCTCACATTTTTTGGATTTTGCATAGTTTGTGAAGGCAATTTGTCAGAATTTTGGGACTGAGCTTGGTTGAACTGAGTAGCCATCTGCCCCATCTGATTTGTCAGACTCTGAATGAAGACTCTTGTTTCTTGATGAAATTGCATATTCTGGATGGTCATTTGCCTTACTAACTGTTGGACCAGTAGCATTCTGGAAAAAAGGGACAAGTTGTTGTTGTTGTGGAGGACTTGCCCATCTCAGATTTGGATGATTCTTCCAACCTGGATTGTATCTATTACTTAAAAGATCACAATTATTCTACTGTTGTTGGTTTTGCTGTTGAGGGGGTCTATTATAAATGTTTGCAGCATAAGCTTCAGGTTGCTCATTGACTCTAGATTGCTGCAAACAAGGACAGAGATCTGTATGGTGATCTGTAGAAGAACATAGACCACAGACTCTTGCAACAGGTGCAGATGCAGATTTCTTATTCATGGCAAGCTAAGTTACTAGGTTCAACAAGGCATCAAGTTTTCCCTCAAGCTTTTTATTTTTAGCAGATGAAGATGAATCCGTGGCCACCTCATGGACTCCTCTAAGAATAATAGCATCATTTCTTGCACTGAATTGTTGGGAGTTGGAAGCCATCTTCTCAATCAAATTCCTAGCCTCAACAGGAGTCATATCACCAAGAGCTCTACCACTAGCAGCATCAATCATACTTTTCTCCATGTTGCTAAGTCCCTCATAGAAATATTGTAGAAGGAGTTGCTCAGAAATCTGGTGGTGAGGACACCTTGAACACAATTTCTTGAATCTTTCCCAGTACTCATACAAGCTCTCTCCACTAAGTTGTCTGATGCCTGAAAATGTCTTTCGTGATGGCAGTGGTCCTAGATGCAGGGAAAATTTTTTCCAAGAACACCCTCTTAAGGTCATCCCAGCTGGTAATGGACCTGGGAGCAAGGTAATAAAACCAATCTTTTGCCACTCCCTCCAGAGAATGAGGAAAAGCCTTTAGAAAGATATGATCTTCCTGAACATCAGGGGGTTTCATGGAGGAATAGACAATATGGAACTCCTTAAGATGCTTATGAGGATCTTCATCTGCAAGACCATGAAACTTGGGCAGCAAATTTATTAGTCCAGTCTTGAGAACATATGGAACACCCTTATCAGCATATTGAATGCACAAGCTTTCATAAGTAAAATCAGGTGCAGCCATCTCCCTAAGAGTCCTCTCACGTGGTGGAGGTTGATCCATGTTCTCAGTATGAAAATTAGTAGTCGAATGCTCAAAATCAGAATGTTCAGAATTACCAGCAACAGAATACTCAAAATGCACAGAATGATCAAGATGCACACTATGCCTAAGTAATCTATGAAAGGTTCTATCTATTTCAGGATCAAAGGGTTGTAAATCACCTGGATTGCCCCTAGTCATGCACTATATGCAGCAAATCATGTAAAACTACAACTGTAGTCAAATGATATCCAAATGAGTTGAAATTTTGTGAGCAGCACCCTAAAATCATGAAAAGATAGCACAAAAATTTTCAAACAAAAAATCAAAAATCTAACTATGATAACTGCCTAAGGAAAGTTTATAAAAATAAGACAATAATACTTAAAAAGTAAACAAAAAAAAACTTAGTAAACGGCTGATTTTTCAAGTTTAAAATGGCAAAGGACCCCTGGTCGGTTGCCATAGCATGGGAAGTTTTCTTCTACCCCAAATGCATATATAATAATAGTCATTCTGATAAATGGAGCAAAAGTTATGGTTGTTTTAAGTTTTGCTAAAAACAGGTTCCCAAATTTGTTGTCTCTCTCAAATTCAGCCACACCAAGTGCTTACGGTATTTTTCACACAAAATATGGACCAAAAGAAACTACCACACAAAAAATCAGCCAAAAATAACAACTCTAACTATCAAAACAAAAATCGCCAATTAAATTGCAAAATCAGTTGCTAGTTTAGTCGCTAATCACTCACTATTCACAGCATTACACAAAACTAAAACAGGGAAGCGCTAAACAAGGGACGCAGTTGAAATGCAAAATAGAACACTACACAAAACAAAACAACACACACTCACAACACTAAAGAACAGAGCTACACCCAAAACAACTAAACACTATTATGAACCTTTGGACCACAACTCCCCGGCAACAGCGCTAAATTTGATAGAGGTCGTACCCTAATCAAATAAACATTAAAAAAGCAGTATCTTGGAAGTGATCCTAGGTCGTCTCCCAACGAGCAATGATCAACCAAACATTCATAACAGATAATAGTGAAACAGTAACGAATTGGGGGGTGTTTGTTTTTGTAATTTAAACAGTAAGTAACTTGAATTAAAGAAATAACAGAACTAAAACGTGTTGTTTCCCCTTGATCCAAAAGCAAGTCTCTTATCCTAGGTTATGAGAATTTATGCCTAATCAGTTCAACCACTTAATCCAACCCGAAATTAATCTACTAAGCGAAAATTAACCTAAGGCAGTCATTGTCTGATTAAGCAACACATACACCAATTAATCCCTCTGACATGTCCATTAAGCATGAACGAAACTGATCATTAAGCATGAATGTAAATTAAGCGCAGAGACAATTAATCAAGCATGAAGCATGCATGGATTAATAGCAACAAATACAGAGCAATTGGTGAAGAGGAAAAACTGATAAGAATTTAATAGTAATAACAAAACCTCAAAGAGAGTTGTGCTCGATCCTCAAGAGAAAACAGCGCTGGAGACTTAGCCTTCCATTAATTAGCAGAAACGAAAATGAATTCAAAGGCAGAAGCAGAAAACGAAATTCTATTCTACGTGAACAGTGCGCGTGAGCAGTAAAAACTGGAATTGCAAAAATCAGTCTCCCTCTACTAAAACCTTGGTGCTATACTATATGTCCTCAGTCCCAAAGTTTACAATTCTGCTTTAAGTCCAAGGTCAAAAATGAAATAAATTAAAACTGGCCCAAATAAAATAAAATTGGATAAAATAAAATTGTCTGCTCTCTTCAAGTTCAAACCGGTTCAGCCCAATTCCGGATCCAGGCCCAAATGATAAAACTACATAGTTAATTTGACAATTAAGGTTAATAAGTAATTAAAATGGTGACAAAAAGGGTTAAGAAATAGGGGAAAATAATGACACGTCGATGATCAATCCCAAAGCCTTATGTTTTCTTGCTCTGCAAAATAATCAAAGTTTTTTTAGAAAAGGGGAAAACCCTAGGACCAATATTTCGGTTGATTGACTAATGTCAAACGGCTCCATTGCCGTCACTCCAAAATTGCCAAGTGACTAAATCAAACAAAACATACACTCTGAGGGAATCCCTGAAGAGATTTGCAAAAAGATAGGACGAGGTCTCATGAGTTATCACGTCTTTCAGAAAGAGACAGTTAATCTGTGTATTCCACGAAAAGAAAAAAAAGAAAAAAAAAATAAAATCAAAATAAAAATCACAAAAATAGGAAAGAATGTCATGAGCATTACACAATTTTCATGATTCAAAACCTTTTGCATTACTTGCATTTCAAGATGAAGGTTGCATGCATCTGCATCCCCAAAATCATGTTCACATTAGGCTATAAGTTTGTAGATTTCTCTTTATATACCAATTTCCCAAATCTAATGTCCTATCTTTTAAGCTTAGGATGAGAGGTCCTCTCAAAGAGTCAACCTCTTGCTTTCTCATAAGGTTGAGCCCTTTGGTACTAGTGCCTATTGGCTTGTTTCATAGGACTCAACGACCTCACCTTTATCTTTCATAGGACTCAAAGTCCTCACCTTTATCTTTCACAGGACTCAAAGTCCTCGCCTTTATCTTTCATAAGACTCAAACTCCTCACCTTTATCTTTCACAGGATTCAAAGTCCTCGCCTTTATCTTTCATAGGACTCAAACTCCTCGCCTTTATCTTTCACAGGACTTAAAGTGCTTGCCTTTATCTTTCACAGGACTCAAAGTTCTCTCTTTTATCTTTCACAAGACTCAAAGTCCTCGTTTTTGTCTTACATAGGATCCAAAGTCCTCACATTTATCTTTCATAGGACTCAAAGTCCTCGCCTTTATGTTTCATGGGACTCAAAGTCCTCTGTCTTTATGCTTTCATAGGACTCAAAGTCCTCTGTCATTTACATTTCAAAGGCTTAAATGTCTTCAGTCATTTACGCTTTCAAAAGACTACAATGTCTTCATTTACATTTCAAAGACTTTAATGTCTTCAGTCATTTACGCTTTCAAAGACTACAATGTCTTCATTTACATTTACAAGACTTTAATGTCTTAAGTCTTTTACATTTTACAAGACTTCAATGTCTTCTTTCTTTTACACTTTATAAGACTTCAACATCTTCTGTCTTTTATAGGACTCAATGTCCTTGTCTTTGCGCTTCTTAGGATTCAACGTCTTCTGTTTCTATGCTTTGAAAAAACAAAAAAAAAACTTCAAATGTCTTCTGCTCTACAGGACTTCAATGTCCTCCATTTTATGTTTTATAAAACTTCAATATCCTCTTGTTTTTTCGGTTTCACTTCCATGGTTTTTTCCAGTTGCTCGGTCGAATAGCAAAGGCACTTGAATGAAATTGGTGCCCTTATTTTTACTTCCCTTTGAATTCCAATAAAAGATAAGTAAAGAGGGGAAACTGTCATACCCTAATTTCATCCGAGGACTATCATTCATTGATCTTTTAATCCTTGTTAGTCGACTTACGGTGTTAAACGCCAGTTACAATGCGAAACAGATGATCATTCAGTGTTTTGATCAAGAATGTGAAAGATACCAAAAAGGAGGGGCAAAAGGGTCTCTTTATTGAGTTTTTGGGACCCTAGCTCATCCAAGCTATCCTCTGGCTCGCCTAGGCCACCAAAAGACTTCAGGGTGAAGTAACTAGCTCGCTTGGGCGAGCCAGTTACTTCAAGAGTAAGCATCAGCTCGCCTTGGGGAGCTTCCTTTGCCCCAAGTGCCTATTTTCCTATAAATAGGTGTGCTAGGGAGGCTGAGGGGAGGTTCCAGCATTTAGGAGGTGAGGGAATTGAGAGAAGAGACAAAGAAAAAGAAGAACGAAGCTGAGGCGCTACCGAATCGCGACAGTGATCATCCCCTACATTGTTTTCTTGTTCTGTGTTCTTCGTGCGACCATCGGTTAGTTTTTATTTTGGAGGATTGAATGTGATCTATGTACCCTTAGGGGTCCCCCTTGTTATTATGTGCACATCCATCTTCTCCATCTATCATAAATGATCTTGTTTTCCTTTGCAAAGTTCAATCTTAACCGATCACTACTGTTGTAAAGTTGTCTTGAAAGAGACTGAAAGTTAATAAACAAAACCAAGATAAAATCAATTCACAACCAAACTTCTTCATGTCATCAAATATCGCTTGAGATTATTTCAAGGTCCAATGCCTTAACGATTCTCTCCGTTTTCCAAATTTAAAAGATCGTTTCATGGTCCAACGCCTTAACGATTCTCTCCGCTTTTCAAAATTTAAAACATCGTTTTAAGGTCCAACGCCTTGAACGACTTTTTTTCGCAATTGAAATGAATCTTTCAAAAATATAAAAAATCAATTTAACACACAAACATTTAGACTTAAACAACTACGTAGGTCTGAATTCCTCATCGCACTTGAGGATACGCAGGAATAAGGGCATCACCCTTGTCGACCCCAAAAATAAAGAAACATAAAAAGGGAAAATAAATAACATTGAAATCACATTTTTGCACACTCGATTAAAGGTTGTCATCCCTTGTGACAGACACATGGGGTGCTAATACCTTCCCCATGCGTAAACAACTCCTGAACCCTTCTTTTCAATACTCACAGACCTCCTCCTTTCGGTTTTTTTTAGCATTTTCTTCATGAGAAGACGCACTTTTACGTGTCCCCTCACCCTGCCGTCGAAGGGTAGGTTGCGACACCATGAAAACTTTCTATTCTTTTCAATACAGTCATTTCTTAAATTAAAATGTTAGTGATTAAAAAATAAGAGAGGCAAATAGAATTTGAATAAAATAGTACTCGTGCACTTCCCTTCTTTGTCATACTTAGTCTTTTAGACTAGATGCACGAGTTTAACTTAAGAGAATGTGTTATATTGATTTATATAAAAGTGGATGCTTACTGAATATAGCATGTTGGACACTAGATTAAAATAGATCATACTTTCTATAGTTGTGGACAATACTGAGGATTGTAAATGTCTTTCACATAATGTTCCTATCCACTTGTCAAAACTCATTAGAATATCAATAATTTGTACTTATTGTTATACATCAAAATCCAAGGTAGATGAGGCGCATGATCATCCCGACCTAACAATCTCCCCCTTTTTGATAATGACAAATAGTATAGATTTATTTGTAAAGATAAATAAAGTTTTAAGATAGGAATGAGAATTTAATGTAGTTAAACTCCCCCTGAGTTCAATCAAGGCAAGAAAATGATATATATGAAATATGATAAAAGTTTTAAGATAGGATTAATAACAGATAAAAACTAAATAAAGATCAAATATGGAAATACTTCAAGAATACTTTTACTATAGAAGGTTTGCTTTTAATTACAATCAAAATTCCTATTTCTCCCCCTTTTGTCATAAGGAAAAATGGGTTTGAAGATAGAAAGATTGAAGAACATCATTGCCAGTCTTAAGACGGCGTCGTGATGGAGGTTGAGAAGATGGTCATGAAGATGGAAGAGGTGGTGGTATTAGAGCCAAGGGTGGTGGTGGAGGATCAGGAGATGGGGGGTATAGGTGATGGTTAAGGTACAGGTGCTGGTGCAACAACATCTCTAAGCATAGACACCAATTGAATTTTTCGCAATAGGACAACACCAAGGTTGGAGAACTAAGTGGTAATCGCATTCTGCATAAAGAGCCTAAATTGGAAATTCTTTAGGCATTGGCATTCGGCAAAGGACTCCAAGGCTTGGCCAATCATATCTTGGACTTGATCATGAGTGACAGTGGCAACCTACCCTTCGACGAGCGGTGAAAGGGAAATAAACTAATGCAATCCTACCCCCAAGGGTATTGGATAGAAGACTCCAAAAGGATTGGGCTAGAGCTGCTAAAGAAGGCCCTGGGGTTTTCATGAACCTCAAGGTAGATTTTTGAGCCCATGGGCCAAGGTTAGGTCCACTCTTCTTTGTAAATATTAGAATAGGTTTTTTTTCTTCTTTTGGGCCTTGTATTTTGTCCATTCTAGTAGTATAGGGTTTTAGCCTTGTATTTCAGGGCATTTTGAGTAATCTTTGTAGTAGGGACTTTTTATTATATTTTCATGTATTTTGGCATGGGGGTGAGCTTAGCTATTATATGGGGTGTGTAGCTAAGCTCTAGCTTCTCATCTCAAGGAGGTGAGCTAGCTATTAGAGAGGTGTGTGTAGCTAAGCTCTAGCTTCTCTAGGAATCTTCTCAAGGAAGCTTCTCAAGGAGGTGAACTTAGTTATTAGAGGGGTGTGTGTAGCTAAGCTTTAGCTTCTCAAGGACGCTTCTCAAGGAAGTTTCTCTAGTAAGTTACTTAGGCTATAAATAAAAGTATGTGTAACACTTGTGGTAACTTTGATGAATGAGAGTCTTGTGAGACACAACTCAAAGTTTAACTTCTCTCCCTCTTTTCCTCCTTCAATTTTGTGCTCCCTCCTCTCTCTTTCTCTCTCTCTTTCTTTTCCTCCATCGAAGCATCCTCTCCAAGCTTCTTATCCAAGGCACATTCTTGGTGGCGAAGCTCCTTCTTCCATGGCTTATTCCCTAGTGGATAGCGCCTCCTCTCACCTTTTCTCCTTTATCTTCCACTGATCTCCATGGTGGAAAATCACCATTGAAGGACCTCATTGAAGCTCAAAGATCCAGCCTCCATAGAAGCTTCACAGGCAAGCTTCCATCATAAACTCGCCAAAGCGTTCGTCTCCTAGGGAGAAAATGAGCAGAGTCACCACCAACGTTTATTCGAGGAAAACATTAGAAAAACCAAAAAGAGGTCTGCAAATTTTGAGAATAAGGATTCAGGAGTTGTTTGCACATGAGGAAGGTATTAGCACCCCACGCGCCCGTCACAAGGGATGACAACCTTTAATTGAGTGTGTGCAATGTGACTTCGGAATTATTTACTTTTCCCTTTTTATATTTCTTTATTTTTTTTGGGGTCGACAAGGGGGTTACCCTTGCTCCTACGTATCCTCAAGTGTGATGGAGAATTCGAACCTGCATAGTTCTTTAAGTCTGAATGTTTGTGTGTTAAATTCATTTTTTTTCAAGATTTATTTTAATTGCGAACAAAAAGTTGTCTAAGGCATTGAACCTCGAAACAATGTCTTAAATTTCGAAAAGAGAAGAGAATCGTTAAGACTTTGGACCTTGATAAAAAGAAGAGGTTATGAATTGGTTTTATCTTGGTTTTGTTTACTAACTTTCAACCTCTTTAAAGAAGACTTTACAATACTAGTGATCGGTTAAGATTGAACTTTACAAAGAAAACAAGATCACTGATGATAGATGGAGGAAATGAATATGCACAAAACAACAAGGGGGACCCCTAAGGGTGCATAGATCACTTTTGAATCTTAAAAACAAGACTAACCAATGGTCGCACAAAGAACACCAAACAAGGAACAATGTAGAGATTGATCACAGTCGCGATTCGGCAGCGCCTCGGCTTCATTTCCTCTTGTTTCTTCTTCTTCTCTCTTAATTCACTCAATTTCCTTCACTACTCCATGCTGGAACCCCTTCTTAGCCCCCCTAGCACACCCATTTATAGGAAAAGGGTCACTTAGGGCAATTGTAGCTCGCACAAGCGAGCTATGGCTTAGTCCTAAAGTCATGAGCTCACCCAGGCGTGCTGGTTTCTTAACCTTGTAGTCATTTGGTGGCCCAGGCGAGCCAAAGGTTAGCCTGGGCGAGCTAGGGTCTAGGAAAACCAAGGAAAAGACCTTTTTGCGCTCTTTTCTTGGTATCTTTTGCCTTCTTGATCAAAATACTGAATGGTTCCTTGCTTTGCATGGTAATTGGTGTTCAACACCGTTAGTCGACTAGCAAGGATAAGAAGATGAATGAACGATAGTCCCCAGACGAAATTAGGGTGTCACAGTGTTTGTAAGATCAATGATGACCCCACGCACAATGGTGTCGTCCACAACTTTAGTAAATGCTTCAGCTTGAGCAGAGGCAATAAGTTTTTGTCTCAACAATAATAGTAGCAGCATCATCTTCGTCAGCCTTCTTCTATTGAGCTTCATAGAGCTTAGTCACATGACCTAGCATCTGTTCCTCTGATATCTTTTTCAAATTGTAGGTGCCCTTATACTGAATGGTTGGAAGCTTGAGAAGACATTGTATGACTGAGTAGTTATCAACATCTTTGGTAAAGAAAATGCAAGCATCATCATAGTGATACTTCTTACCAGGACATAACACCCGAATAACATTGTAGTGCACAACATTGTCACTTCCATCATAGCCAAAAGTTTTTGAGAGTCCATCCACACAATCTAACTCCAGAAGGCCCTAGCATCATGAGCCTTTGGAGTGTGTATTAGTTGCTTTCCATTAAACACCGAGCTTCAGTTGCGGGGAAAGTTGACAATCTCCACCTTCATTTTTCTTGTAGGCATCTCTTCTTTGTAATACAACTCAAATCCCTTTTTCCTTCTAGCATCCCACACTAGTAAACGCGGACACACTCTATCAGCAACCATGTTGATGTCAGTGGCCCATGAGATGTGCAGACTGAGAATATATGTTGTGGCTTTATCTGGAAAGTGCATTTGTTCATGTAACTTGCGAAAGGATGAGCCGATCTTCTTGTCAAAGATTTATATCAGCAGGATGCACTGGCAAGAGTCTAGAAATTGGTG
The DNA here is from genome assembly GCF_004193775.1 of Glycine soja. NCBI lineage: Eukaryota > Viridiplantae > Streptophyta > Magnoliopsida > Fabales > Fabaceae > Glycine > Glycine soja. The sequence continues at coordinate 27,029,581 of NC_041009.1, read as the reverse complement.
TCCACAAGTGCACCTACTTTTGAAACTGTATCTTTGAAGGTTCCACTTCTTGCGAAGGGTCCCTTCTTTGCTTTGCAAATAGTTCTTAAGATGTGCGACTTTGAGAGCTTTTCTTGTCTTTCAACTTCTGTATACTGTGTCAAGCTTGAGTGGGGGTTACTTCAGTGGAAGGTTGAACTCGTTGCTGAGTTCTACGTGCTAGCCAGTGGTAAGACATCTTAATAACATTTGCCTGCACTAAACGAGTCCATTATGGAGACAAAATATGAACTATGGCATCTTATGAAAAAGCCTTAAATGCCTCAGAGGGAGTGTGCACATAGTCATATTGCATCTAGATGGTTGCTTAGACAAATACTGTTTCCCTAACCACAGGTTCAGAGAATAACACTTCCAAAAAAAAAGGTCACATGTGTAGGATTACCATTAATGAAGGCCAGAGGAAACCTCTGAGCATCAGTTAATGGTTCCCTTAGAGCAATCCTTCTGAATCTATCCAAATGCAGAGGAGATGAAGGTGGACACAATTGAGTGGATGGTGTATGCTTGCGGAAGGGCGAGAGAGGAGTGTCATTGGTGGACTCACTATTTAATGAGGAAGAGGTTGGATCTTCCTTGTTTCTAGTGAAGAAAATTGTCCATTCTTTATCACCAATCTTAGGGTTGGTCTTGTTCACCCTCATATTTATGCATCATGGAATGTTAGAGGAGATGACAGACGCCTGTGGTTGAAAGACTGGTTGGGCTTTCTTTGCCTTCTTTGGTGCAAGGGCATTTGGAGTAGCAACTTTCCTTTTTTGTAGGGCCACTTACACCAAACCTTCATCATCTTCATCAATCTCACTTAGGTCTTTCAACCTTTGTGTGATTGAGGTCACTACCGATGGACGCGTAAGAGTGAATGCAACAAATTCATGTATTCTTTTAGTCCAGTGCTCCTAGGCTAGAAGTTCTTCTTCTTCTTCATCTTTTTGTGATTGTTTTCTAGTCTTTTTCCTCTTCTACTGCTCATCCATCATCTTTCAAATTTTTTCTTGAAATGCCAAAGTTTTTTAGACCTTAGTCTTCATCAGCGATGGCCTTGGCCAGCCTTTTCTATTTCCTTTTGTTGGTAGCGTCCATGTCCACTTCAAGAGCCTCCTTTAAGCTTTGTTCTAAAGCCACCTTCATAGCTTTCAGGTTAATCTTGCTAAACTTTTGTTGTTTAGCAACCACTGAACCCTTAACTATCAAGGTGTGCTTAGAATTCTCATCCATCTTGTTGAACATATGGTATACTCCTTTATCCCACATGAGCTTGTTGATGAGGGCTGCATAGTAGATGTCATCCAGACTACCTAAGCCTTTGAGGTTCCATATCATGTTAATGTATATGGTATGAGGAAGGTCAAACGGGAGGTTTTCCATCAAGTGAAACAGGACAAACTTGTGGAGATCAGAAAGAGTTGTTTTGAAACTTGTTTCATAGTGAACACTCTTGTTTAGAATGTAGGCCCATATCTTTTCCTTTTCACACATCAGATTTTATACAATTGTCTTCTGGTCACCAACCTTGTCAGCATTATCTCTATAGAATGCTCTAGTGACATGGGAATCATAATTTTTCTCCCAGCCCTCCTAGTAAATACTGCTCTCATGAAAACATCCTATTACCTTAGCACTTGTGTCACAGGACAATACCACCTTCACTCCTAAAACCTTGGCGGCAATAGTCTTCTTGTTTACATACTCAACATGTCTCTAGAAGGTTCTTTTCAATTTAGGGTAGATGGTTTGTGGTTCATTGAAGAAGTTTCTGGCACCACAAAACTGCAAGGTTTCAATGAGCTTTAGACCCACTTTTTTGAGTTTAGAATGTCAAAAAAGTGTTCTACCTGGATGGATGGCTCATTGTTTATGTGAATGGTGATATATATATATATATATATATATATATATATATATATATATATATATATATATCACTCCGCTGATCTCTGGTATCAGAGCCTGATGGGGAAGTAGGAATACTGTCCGTAAGGACATATGTTAACAAATTTCATGGATCTGGAACTAAGGTCTTGTATAGTACACGTAATATTTTACTTTGATTTGTACAGTAAGTGTTTGAACAGTACTTCCTGGAAGTACAACAGTCTAATATTTTAGTTGAATGGTACTGCAGCAGTAAGACCCATGTTGGATAAAGGGCGGTAAGGCTAAGGTGTACTGTTTAACCAAAATATCAAGACATAATACACTGGTGGCTATAGGATTGCCGTTCAGACTATTTTTCAAAAAAAAAAAAACAAAAAAAAAGAGTTTTTCTTAAAAATAATTCAGATCCAGAAAAATTTTGTGACATATTTACTTACGGAGATATTTCTATGGAACCAAATGAGGGCAAAGATATTGGAGAATATTATAATCATGTCTAGACTATTACGATCTTTTTCCCGTGTCTCTTTTCGCTCAAACTCCTCCTCATCATCTTCTTCAAGAAACTCCAATTTATTAAATGATCAAGACAACCAGACCCAAGAGGTCGCCCCAAAACACAATCTCTTCGATGAGGAAGTCCGATTCGAAGATATCAATCAAAACATGGATGACTGGAACATTCCAGAAATCCCTCAGGATCAACTATACGTTCCTGAAACAATAAAGGACAAACACAACTTTGATTACATAATCAAAACAGTAGAAAACAATATTCCTCTAGGACAAGATGTAGGGGAAGAATTTCATTTACTTTCAAAAAATTCAATTTATGAACATAGTCGTAAGTATAAATATCTACACATCGGTTGTGTACAAGTAGCCATCAAGCCCTTAATTGATATGGGCATAGATGCAGCAGTTTTAATGTGTCTAAGAGACATTAGGCATAATCAATTTGAAGACTCCCTAATTGGAACAGTCGAAACTAGCCTAGGACAAGGTCCAATATATTTTAACTGTTATCCAAACAAAACAGTGAGTCTGATAGACAGAAACATTCTTGACTCTCTGTTCTTAAACATCCACTTTCATGGCCTTGACATGAAAGAAGGATCAATCCCAGCAGCCTTAATATATAGGATCCAGTACAAGGTCATGAATACTTGTGCATCTAGAGTCCTGTAAAAACCTCAAAAAGGAGAAACAACTTTGTTTATCACTGATATGACAAAGGCTAACGTTTCTCTTCCGAGAAAAATAAAATGGGATGAAGTAACTCTTCCCGAAAGATGGGTTATGGATAAGGCAACATCGTCTATTCCCCGACCCGCTCCAACCATAGAGCATATTAAGCAAGATAACTCCGGAAAGGTAGAGATAACCTTCAATAGGAGAAATTCTTTTTCATCAAGGATAGAAGCCTCTAGGTCTGAATATGAGTCAGCTAAAAGGTCTTTTTCGGTTAGAACCTGTTCAATTCCAGTAGGACTAACCAGATCTGAGTCACATAACCAGTTCCCTACTGTAAACCTCCAAGGATTAGACACTACTTCTAGCATACCTAGAACAACTTCAACCAAGAACAAGAGGATGACCAAAAGTTGATCGAATCCCCAACATACTCTTCTATGGAACCTTATGATGTTATCTGACAACTTTAGCATTGATAAGGAAACCCTTAGGAAAGATTTCTATTCTCCGAAGAATGAACCTCAAAGGAGATGGTTTTTCCAACATTACAAGGGTACAAACAGAAGACAAATCCAAGACAAGTTCTACGAATTTGTCGAAAGAGTCAAAATTAATGTCCTTTTCTTTGATTGGTTTCATGCTTATGCCATCAGAAAGGATATAGATTACCCTTGGAAACAAGACATCATAGGTGATCCAACAAAAAATGTCATAACAAATTGGCAAGTGAAGGATGGTGAGTTAATCCAGTCGGAATTACCTCCCACAACACAATATCAACTACCAAATATCAAACATAGTAACACCAAACCTGTCATGGCAATTCCATTCAAGACAAAAGATGTCAACGAGGAAGTAACCTCTAGAGACATTAAAAGCCTAATGGAACAGGCAAATTATACCAACAAATACTTACAAGCTTTAGGAGAAACCATTAAAACTAAGGTAGTTCCTAAACAAAAATCAATTGAGGAAGCCTCGACAAGTTCCCCATTGAAAAATGAAATTCTGATACCAATGCCAGATGTCGTACAGGATGTCACGACATCACGCTTCAGAACATGCAGATTATCTCTGAGTGAATGAACAGATTAAACAAGTAAATAACACAAGAGAATTGTTAACCCAGTTCGGTGCAACCTCACCTACATCTGGGGGCTACCAAGCCAGGGAGGAAATCCACTAAAATAGTGTTAGTTCAAGGTCTAACAGCCACTGTTTACAACCTTCTCACCTAACCACTACCCGTGCGACCTCTACCTAAGAGCCACTCTTAGATATGAGAACCCCTCTCACTCCCTCTCAAACACTCTCCCGTGTTTACAATTAAATCAAGGACACTCCAGAGATTGCTCTCTGAACAAAAGAGATCAACTCTACACACTAGAGATCAACTCTACACACTCAGGTCCAACACTTGATGTTAAGGTACCATCAAGGTGGCTCACAAAACACTCAAGTCCCAAAACTCACAAAACAACTCTTCAATCCCGGACTTGGTACAGAACTCGTGCAGCCTCCATGTTTTTATAGCAGTGTGTGGGTCTGGGCTGCAACAGCTTGTGCTGGATGAGATCTATCATTCTTCCTGAAAATCTGCACTTAAAGAACTAAAAGATAACGTTTGATCTTTTAGTTTTTATCTTTAATCTTTAATCCCTGAACGAACTCTTCTAGTTTGTAATTCGAACTTTAATTATCTTTTAATTCGTTCCTAAAGATAGATCATCTAATCTCTTGCTAACTGCACAATAATCTGTTAAAGATATAACAGATTTATATGTCCAGTATTTTCGGGCAAGATGTCCTGGACATCGTATCCGACATCGTGGATCCTGCAACTTCAATGCTTTTAGCAACTCCAGTATTTTCGGGCAGGATGTCCTGGACATTGTATCCGACATCGTGGATCCTGCAGCTTCAATGCTTTTAGCAATTCCAGTATTTTCAGGCAGGATGTCCTGGACATTGTATCCGACATCGTGAATCCTGCAGCTTCAATTCTTCATTTGACACTTTATCTTGCCTTGTGCATTGTGCAGCCCGATCTTATTCTTTGACATAACGTTGGACATCATGTGCAGCAACTCCAGCTTTCCTTCATTGTCTAAGTGCTTATGTTTTAACAAAATCTTAGCCAATCTTTTAAAGCTTAGTAAAGCTAAGCACTAACAATCTCCCCCTTTGGCAAATTTTGTCTAAAACATACTTAGACACTTCCTCAGCAGGTACGAGCAGTTATGCAAGTGGGATCAGCAACTTTCATTATCAGAGTAATCAAGCACAGCGGAAATTCTGCAAGTTGCAAGTCGTTTCCAGGATGTCAAGACATCTCACATGACATCAGCTTTCTTCTTCTGCTCCCCCTATCTCCATGCTCTTACTGCAGCATCTTCTATCAGCTACTAGTCTTTTCCAGGATGTCAAGACATCTCATGTGACATCAGCTTTCCCTTGTCTCCATGCTCTTACTGCAGCATCTTCTATCAGCTACTAGTAGCTTACATCAGTCATCATCAGCAGCAGCAGTCTCCCCCTCAAAATCATATACATACAACTCCCCCTCAAAATCATGAATCATGCATACATCGTATCCTACTTCTCTAAATCATAAGTCATGCATAATACTACTACTGTATACACAAAATCATGCATATAATACTATTACTCCCCCTTTTTAGACAGAATTTGACAAAAGTAGAATGCATGGACTTAAGGTGCAAATATTACAGACCAATAATAATTAATTGTTCAAAGGGACATGCCCCTTTAGCTAGTAAAAGTAAAAAGCAAAAATAAAGGTCTGATGGTCATGGGGTGGCTTCAGAATCATCATCATCTGATTCAGTATCCTCTGCTGCATCTTCCTCTTCCTCTGCTGCAGCATCTTCTTCCTCAGCTGCTTCTTCTTCTTCCTCAGCTGCTTCTCCATCATCAATGCCACTTTCTGAGAGCCTTTTGATCAGCCGTTCCAGCTCCATCTTCTTCTCTGTGGTGGCTTTGATGGTTGCTTCCAGCACCTTGCATGTGTCCTTGAGTTCAGCAATCAGAGCATCCTTGGACACAGCACCTGAGGCAGCAGCTTTCCCTGATGTCGAGACAATGTCTGGGACATGTGTCCCCTCAAACAGTTTGTAATGCAGGGATAGAGGAGATTCTCTCTTCATCACAGAGTCAGTGTAGTTTAAAATATTGGGATGTTGACTCAACATAATGCCACACAATACAGTTGGGAAGGCAATGGGTAATTTGACAGCAAAGGATTCTGAATGCTTAATAGTTTGATCAAATATATAGTTTCCAAAATTAAATTTGGACTTGGTTCCAACAGCATACAGAAATTTACCCAAACCTGTGGCAACAGTGGAAGTATGATAGGTGGGTACCCAGTTTGCAGCTCCAATCCTGTGCAGGATTGCATATTTCACACTTAGCTTCCCTGCAGACAGCTTCCCTTTCTTTGGCCAATGCTGGATTTGTTTGGCAGTGATTTCCTTGGCAATTTGATGCTCAGAAACAGTAATGTCCACCACTCCATCTGTTGGTCTGCCCAGGTATTTGTTGATCACAGCAGGGGAGAATCTAACACATTTTCCTCTGACAAACACTCTTTGATACTCATCACTCTTTCTGTTTGTTATGTCAGAGGGAATGTTGACAATGAATTCCCTGACTAGACTCTCATAGCAATCTCCCAACTTGGTGACAGTCTTCAGCAGTCCAGCAGCCGTGATGAGGTCCATGATCTCCTTGCAATCCAAGGCAGCTCTTCCCAGTTCTCTTTCCAAGGCAAGTCTGCGTTGATACACGAATTTCCACCTTTCAGCATTGCCAATGGAGTGGAATGAGATGTTGTCCAATGGTGCATCAGGGACATTACCAGGCACCTTCTTCCCTGATGTCTTGGTCCTCTTGATGTCGGGAACATCTAGTTCGACATCATCATCAGAGTCAGATGAGGAAATTTCTTTCCTCTTCTTGGAAGGGATTGCAACTTTGCTCCGTCTGGATGTGGTAGGAGTGATCGGAGTGCTCTTCTTCTGTGCCATAGTCTTGATTCGTCCTGACCTCTTAATGGGGGTTTTTCCTTTTCGGCTTTGTAATCGTTCTGCAATGCCAGGTGCCAATTTGTTGGCAATGGGTTCCTCATCAGATTCTACCTCTTCTAGGTCAATGAGGTCACCTGGAGCAGGTTCTGGTGCCCGTGGTGCAGGAGTCTCCTCTGCGGCTTGATCATCTTCCTCTGTTGATCTCTCTTTGCTGGAGGAAGAGAGGACTTCGGCATTTGGGGCGGAAGATGTTGGAACATCTTTCTCAACATCAGGCACAGAAGCATTTGGGGTGGAAGATGTTGGAACATCTTCATCAGCATCAGGAACAGAGGCATTTTTCAGAATGTTACTCACAATACTGCGGATCTTCTTATCCATCTCTGTGTCTACTTCCCTAGGACTTGTTGCAAGGCTAGGGATTTCAGAAATCTTCACACCCTGTTGTCGTTTGGGAACCAGTTTTTCAGGAACAGGGGCTTGACCAGGAATCATCTGTATGGGTTGGATATGGAATTCAGGTTGTTCCTGGATTGATGGCACTTTGGTGGATGATGGGGATGATGGTACAGAGGGTGAACCAGGAGCTGAAGTTTCTTTTGGTGAGGTAGCCATGGAAAAGCAGAGCGTTTGGAATGGTTTCGCAAATTTCTGAGAGCTGTTGGGGAATGCTGAAAACGAGATTACCACGAAAATATAAGTTTGAATGAGGAATGTAGAGGGACGTGTGAAGCAACGGTCGAATTTGTTTTGGCTTAGTAGTGAACGTGCTATTAATGTTAAGTGAGACGTTTGAGCACGTTCAGATAGCAGTAGCTGCTATAATTCCTCTAGCAGACAAATGCCCAGCTTGCCCCTCAGTTTTTCAAACTGATTTGCATCCAATGCCTTTGTGAAAATATCTGCTATTTGTTCCTCAGTGTCAACATGCTCCAGTGTGATAACTTTATCATCAACAAGCTCTCTGATATAGTGATGTCTAATGTCTATGTGCTTGGTTCTGCTGTGTTGCACAGGATTTTTAGAAATATTAATAGCACTCAGGTTGTCACAGTATAATGTCATGACATCTTGTTCGACATTGTACTCCTTCAGCATCTGCTTCATCCAAACTAGTTGTGAACAGCTGCTTCCTGCTGCAATATACTCTGCTTCAGCAGTAGATAGGGACACACAGTTTTGCTTCTTGCTGAACCATGAAATAAGATTGTTCCCCAAATAGAAACATCCACCAGAAGTGCTTTTTCTGTCATCTGCACTTCCAGCCCAATCAGCATCACAATACCCAACCAGCATTGAATCTGAACAATGACAGTACATAATCCCATAGTCACTGGTGCCATTTACATATTTCAGAATTCTCTTTACTTGATTCAAGTGACTTATCTTAGGATTGGCTTGATATCTTGCACAAACACCTACTGCATAGGTGATGTCAGGTCTGCTAGCTGTTAAATATAGTAAGCTCCCAATCATGCTTCTGTACAGACTTTGATCAACACTGGTGCCAGCTTCATCCTTTGACAGCTTCAAGTGAGTAGGTGCAGGTGTTCTTTTATGGCTGGCATTTTCCATCCCAAACTTCTTGACAATGTTCTTTGCATACTTGCTTTGTGAGAGGAATATGGAGTCTTCCATCTGCTTCACTTGGAGTCCCAGAAAATAAGTCAGCTCTCCAACAAGACTCATCTCAAATTCAGATTGCATCTGTTGGACAAAATGTCGAAGCATCTCATTCGACATCCCTCCAAACACAATGTCATCAACATATATCTGTGCTATCATCAAGTTTTCAGCATCTTGTTTGACAAAGAGAGTCTTGTCAATTCCTCCCTTCCTATACCCTTGCTGAGTAAGGAACTCTGTTAGCCTTTCATACCAAGCTCTTGGAGCTTGCTTCAATCCATAGAGAGCCTTCTTGAGCCTGTATACATGATCTGGATGAGCTGGATCTACAAATCCCTTTGGCTGCTCCACATAGGCTTCTTCATTCAGGTATCCATTCAGAAATGCGCTCTTCACATCCATTTGGTACAGCTTGAATTTGAGGATGCAAGCTACACCAAGTAACAATCTGATGGACTCAAGTCTAGCAACTGGGGCGAATGTTTCATCAAAGTCTACACCTTCAATCTGAGTGTAGCCTTGAGCAACAAGTCTGGCCTTGTTTCTGGTTATAACACCTTCTTCATCGGTTTTGTTCTTGAAGATCCACTTGGTGCCAATCACATTAGTTCCCTCGGGTCTCGGAACTAGCTCCCAGACTTCATTCCTTTTGAATTGCTCCAATTCTTCTTGCATAGCATTGATCCAGAACTCATCAGCCAGTGCCTCTTTCACATTCTTGGGCTCAATTTTGGAGACAAAACATGAGTTGGAGACAATCTCAATCTCCCTTGATCTTGTAGTGACTCCTCTGTTTGGATCTCCTATAATCAGCTCCTTGGGGTGCATCTTCTGGATTCTAATGGAGGGTCCCTTGTCGGGTTGGTTGATGTTTGATTCATCTGTAGCAGAATCAGAGTTTTCTGCATTCTCTGCACTTTTAGCTGTATCTGCTACATTGTCTCCCGATGTTCTGACATCTTCTTCGACATCCTTCTTTCTTGCTGGAGTTAGATCATCAACAACCACATTGATGGATTCCATCACAGTTCTGGTTCTGGAGTTGAATACTCTATATGCTCTGCTGTTTGTAGAGTATCCCAGGAATATTCCTGCATCACTCTTGGGATCCATCTTTCTCCTTTGCTCTCTATCTGCCAAAATGTAACATGGGCTTCCAAAGATGTGAAAGTGCTTGACAGTTGGCTTCCTCCCTTTCCAGATTTCATACAGTGTGGTTGAAGTCCCTCTTCTAAGTGTGACTCTGTTGTGGATATAGCATGCTGTGTTCATGGCTTCAGCCCAGAGATTATAGGGAAGTTCTTTGGCATGAAGCATGACCCTAGCAGCCTCTTGCAAAGTCCTGTTTTTCCTTTCAACTATGCCATTTTGCTGTGGTGGAATGGCTGCAGAGAACTCATGAGTGATGCCTTCAGATGTGCAGTATTCAGTAAACTTGCTGTTTTCAAACTCTCTGCCATGGTCACTCCTGATTCTCTTGATCACACAGTCTTTTTCTCTTTGAAGTCTTAGACTCAACTCCTTGAATACTTCAAAGGTGTCTGATTTTTCTCTGATAAAGTTGACCCAGGTAAATCTGGAGAAATCATCCACAACAACATAGGCATACCTCTTTCCTCCAAGGCTTTCAACTTGCATAGGCCCCATCAAGTCCATGTGAAGTAGTTCCAGCACCCTGGAAGTGGTCTGATGTTGAAGCTTCTGGTGGGACATCTTGACTTGCTTTCCAATCTGACATTCACCACAGATTCTGCCTTCTTCTATTTTCAGATTGGGAATGCCTCTAACAGCACCTTTGTCAATGATTTTCTTCATGCCTCTTAAGTGCAGATGTCCAAATCTTTGATGCCATATTCTGACTTCATCTTCTCTGGAGAATAGACATGTGGAGGAGTAACTGGTTTCTTGAGGTGTCCATAGGTAACAGTTGTCCTTTGATCTGCTGCCCTTCATTAGGACTTCACTCTTCTCATTTGTCACCAAGCATTCTGACTTTGTGAAGTTTACATTGAATCCTTCATCACACAGCTGACTGATGCTGATCAAGTTTGCAGTCAGTCCCTTCACCAGCAGTACTTTGTCCAGACTAGGAAGTCCATCATGGACTAGCTTTCCCATTCCAGTGATCTTTCCTTTAGAGCCATCTCCAAATGTCACATAGCTAGTGGAGCAAGGTTCAATGTTCACCAGGAATTCTTTAACTCCTGTCATGTGTCTGGAACAGCCGCTATCTAGGTACCAATCTTCCTTAGCTGATGCTCTAAGTGAAGTATGAACAACAAGACTAACAGTCTTGTGTTTTGGAACCCACATCATCTTCCTTCCACTGCTGCTATTTTGAGTTCCATGACGTGGATGACCATGTAAATGATAGCAAAAGGGCTTTATGTGACCATACTTGCCACAGTAGTGACACCTCCAATTCTTTCTTTTGCTCCTTTTCTGCTGCGTTCCATGATGTCGAGACCGATGTTGTGACATCGTGGCTCCAGTGCTGTTTTTGGCAGGAACAAATTCTGTCATGGTTGTTCTGCCAGCAGACTTAGGATTAAATCCAAGTCCTCTCTGGTTTCCAACATTCTTTCCAAGCTGTAGCACCTCATCAAGCGTATCTGAGCCTTTATTCAGCATCTTTATTGATTTTGTCATGTTTTCCAGTTTAGAGTTCAGAAAACCAACTTCTCCTTTAAGCTCAGAGATCTCCTCTTCATGTGCCTCCTTTTCAGCCTCCAGATTTGCAATGACCTTCTTCAGTTGTGCTTCTTGCTGAAGAATCTTCTCACTTTTGATGCATAGTTCTCTATAGGATGTAGCAAGCTCATCAAAAGTGATTTCACTGTCTGTATCACTTGAATCTTCAGCAGATTCAAATCTCCCAGTGAGTGCATTCACATCTCTGTCAGAATCACTTTCTTGTTCACTCTCTGTATCATCAGACCGACATACAGAGAGTCCTTTCCTCTGCTTCTTGAGATGAGTGGGACATTCAGCTTTGATGTGTCCATAGCCTTCACACCCATGGCATTGAACTCCTTTGCTGTGACTGGGCTTTTCATCTTCCTTTTCTGGTATTCACTACCTTTCCTGATGTCGAAAGGGATGTTCCGGACATGTGGTTTCTGCCTCCTGTCCATTCTGTTCATCACTTTGTTGAACTGTTTTCCAAGGAGCACAACTGCGTTAGTCAGACCTTCATCAGTGTCCAGGTCATACTCATCTTCTTCTCCTTCATCATTGGACACGAAAGCCAGATTCTTGCTCTTCTTTTCAGCCCTATCCGAGAGTCCTAGCTCAAAGGTTTGAAGGGAACCAATGAGTTCATCTACTCTCATGTTGCAAATGTCTTGGGCCTCCTCTATTGCAGTGACTTTCATGTCAAATCTCTTAGGCAAGGATCTGAGGATCTTTCTCACCAGCTTTTCATCTGTCATTCTCTCTCCCAAGGCAGTGCAAGCATTGGCAATTTCAAGAATGTTCATGTGGAAGTCATGAATACATTCTTCCTCCTTCATCTTCAGATTTTCGAATTTTGTAGCCAAGAGTTGCAATCTGGACATCTTCACTTTGGAGGTTCCTTCATGAGTGGTTTTCAGGATCTCCCATGCATCTTTGGCCACTGTGCATGTGTTGATCAGTCTGAAGATATTCTTGTCAACTCCATTGAATAGAGCATTCAAAGCTTTGGAGTTTCCAAGTGCCAATTCGTCTTCTTCTTTAGTCCAGTCTTCTTCTGGCTTCAATCCATCAGTGGGCTTTCCTTCTGTGTCCAGCATCTTGGGATGTTCCCAGCCTTTGATGACAGCTTTCCAGGTTCTGCTATCCAGTGATTTGAGGAAGGCCACCATCCTTGCTTTCCAGTATTCATAGTTGGTTCCATCCAGAATTGGTGGTCTGTTCACTGGTCCTCCTTCTTTCTCCATGTTCATCAGAATTTATCTCCCTAGGTCTCACTCAGTGATTTCGAGTGCCCGCTCTGATACCAATTGAAATTCTGATACCAATGCCAGATGTCGTACAGGATGTCACGACATCACGCTTCAGAACATGCAGATTATCTCTGAGTGAATGAACAGATTAAACAAGTAAATAACACAAGAGAATTGTTAACCCAGTTCGGTGCAACCTCACCTACATCTGGGGGCTACCAAGCCAGGGAGGAAATCCACTAAAATAGTGTTAGTTCAAGGTCTAACAGCCACTGTTTACAACCTTCTCACCTAACCACTACCCGTGCGACCTCTACCTAAGAGCCACTCTTAGATATGAGAACCCCTCTCACTCCCTCTCAAACACTCTCCCGTGTTTACAATTAAATCAAGGACACTCCAGAGATTGCTCTCTGAACAAAAGAGATCAACTCTACACACTAGAGATCAACTCTACACACTCAGGTCCAACACTTGATGTTAGGGTACCATCAAGGTGGCTCACAAAACACTCAAGTCCCAAAACTCACAAAACAACTCTTCAATCCCGGACTTGGTACAGAACTCGTGCAGCCTCCATGTTTTTATAGCAGTGTGTGGGTCTGGGCTGCAACAGCTTGTGCTGGATGAGATCTATCATTCTTCCTGAAAATCTGCACTTAAAGAACTAAAAGATAACGTTTGATCTTTTAGTTTTTATCTTTAATCTTTAATCCCTGAACGAACTCTTCTAGTTTGTAATTCGAACTTTAATTATCTTTTAATTCGTTCCTAAAGATAGATCATCTAATCTCTTGCTAACTGCACAATAATCTGTTAAAGATATAACAGATTTATATGTCCAGTATTTTCGGGCAAGATGTCCTGGACATCGTATCCGACATCGTGGATCCTGCAACTTCAATGCTTTTAGCAACTCCAGTATTTTCGGGCAGGATGTCCTGGACATTGTATCCGACATCGTGGATCCTGCAGCTTCAATGCTTTTAGCAATTCCAGTATTTTCAGGCAGGATGTCCTGGACATTGTATCCGACATCGTGAATCCTGCAGCTTCAATTCTTCATTTGACACTTTATCTTGCCTTGTGCATTGTGCAGCCCGATCTTATTCTTTGACATAACGTTGGACATCCTGTGCAGCAACTCCAGCTTTCCTTCATTGTCTAAGTGCTTATGTTTTAACAAAATCTTAGCCAATCTTTTAAAGCTTAGTAAAGCTAAGCACTAACAATCTCCCCCTTTGGCAAATTTTGTCTAAAACATACTTAGACACTTCCTCAGCAGGTACGAGCAGTTATGCAAGTGGGATCAGCAACTTTCATTATCAGAGTAATCAAGCACAGCGGAAATTCTGCAAGTTGCAAGTCGTTTCCAGGATGTCAAGACATCTCACATGACATCAGCTTTCTTCTTCTGCTCCCCCTGTCTCCATGCTCTTACTGCAGCATCTTCTATCAGCTACTAGTCTTTTCCAGGATGTCAAGACATCTCATGTGACATCAGCTTTCCCTTGTCTCCATGCTCTTACTACAGCATCTTCTATCAGCTACTAGTAGCTTACATCAGTCATCATCAGCAGCAGCAGTCTCCCCCTCAAAATCATATACATACAACTCCCCCTCAAAATCATGAATCATGCATACATCGTATCCTACTTCTCTAAATCATAAGTCATGCATAATACTACTACTGTATACACAAAATCATGCATATAATACTATTACTCCCCCTTTTTAGACAGAATTTGACAAAAGTAGAATGCATGGACTTAAGGTGCAAATATTACAGACCAATAATAATTAATTGTTCAAAGGGACATGCCCCTTTAGCTAGTAAAAGTAAAAAGCAAAAATAAAGGTCTGATGGTCATGGGGTGGCTTCAGAATCATCATCATCTGATTCAGTATCCTCTGCTGCATCTTCCTCTTCCTCTGCTGCAGCATCTTCTTCCTCAGCTGCTTCTTCTTCTTCCTCAGCTGCTTCTCCATCATCAATGCCACTTTCTGAGAGCCTTTTGATCAGCCGTTCCAGCTCCATCTTCTTCTCTGTGGTGGCTTTGATGGTTGCTTCCAGCACCTTGCATGTGTCCTTGAGTTCAGCAATCAGAGCATCCTTGGACACAGCACCTGAGGCAGCAGCTTTCCCTGATGTCGAGACAATGTCTGGGACATGTGTCCCCTCAAACAGTTTGTAATGCAGGGATAGAGGAGATTCTCTCTTCATCACAGAGTCAGTGTAGTTTAAAATATTGGGATGTTGACTCAACATAATGCCACACAATACAGTTGGGAAGGCAATGGGTAATTTGACAGCAAAGGATTCTGAATGCTTAATAGTTTGATCAAATATATAGTTTCCAAAATTAAATTTGGACTTGGTTCCAACAGCATACAGAAATTTACCCAAACCTGTGGCAACAGTGGAAGTATGATAGGTGGGTACCCAGTTTGCAGCTCCAATCCTGTGCAGGATTGCATATTTCACACTTAGCTTCCCTGCAGACAGCTTCCCTTTCTTTGGCCAATGCTGGATTTGTTTGGCAGTGATTTCCTTGGCAATTTGATGCTCAGAAACAGTAATGTCCACCACTCCATCTGTTGGTCTGCCCAGGTATTTGTTGATCACAGCAGGGGAGAATCTAACACATTTTCCTCTGACAAACACTCTTTGATACTCATCACTCTTTCTGTTTGTTATGTCAGAGGGAATGTTGACAATGAATTCCCTGACTAGACTCTCATAGCAATCTCCCAACTTGGTGACAGTCTTCAGCAGTCCAACAGCCGTGATGAGGTCCATGATCTCCTTGCAATCCAAGGCAGCTCTTCCCAGTTCTCTTTCCAAGGCAAGTCTGCGTTGATACACGAATTTCCACCTTTCAGCATTGCCAATGGAGTGGAATGAGATGTTGTCCAATGGTGCATCAGGGACATTACCAGGCACCTTCTTCCCTGATGTCTTGGTCCTCTTGATGTCGGGAACATCTAGTTCGACATCATCATCAGAGTCAGATGAGGAAATTTCTTTCCTCTTCTTGGAAGGGATTGCAACTTTGCTCCGTCTGGATGTGGTAGGAGTGATCGGAGTGCTCTTCTTCTGTGCCATAGTCTTGATTCGTCCTGACCTCTTAATGGGGGTTTTTCCTTTTCGGCTTTGTAATCGTTCTGCAATGCCAGGTGCCAATTTGTTGGCAATGGGTTCCTCATCAGATTCTACCTCTTCTAGGTCAATGAGGTCACCTGGAGCAGGTTCTGGTGCCCGTGGTGCAGGAGTCTCCTCTGCGGCTTGATCATCTTCCTCTGTTGATCTCTCTTTGCTGGAGGAAGAGAGGACTTCGGCATTTGGGGCGGAAGATGTTGGAACATCTTTCTCAACATCAGGCACAGAAGCATTTGGGGTGGAAGATGTTGGAACATCTTCATCAGCATCAGGAACAGAGGCATTTTTCAGAATGTTACTCACAATACTGCGGATCTTCTTATCCATCTCTGTGTCTACTTCCCTAGGACTTGTTGCAAGGCTAGGGATTTCAGAAATCTTCACACCCTGTTGTCGTTTGGGAACCAGTTTTTCAGGAACAGGGGCTTGACCAGGAATCATCTGTATGGGTTGGATATGGAATTCAGGTTGTTCCTGGATTGATGGCACTTTGGTGGATGATGGGGATGATGGTACAGAGGGTGAACCAGGAGCTGAAGTTTCTTTTGGTGAGGTAGCCATGGAAAAGCAGAGCGTTTGGAATGGTTTCGCAAATTTCTGAGAGCTGTTGGGGAATGCTGAAAACGAGATTACCACGAAAATATAAGTTTGAATGAGGAATGTAGAGGGACGTGTGAAGCAACGGTCGAATTTGTTTTGGCTTAGTAGTGAACGTGCTATTAATGTTAAGTGAGACGTTTGAGCACGTTCAGATAGCAGTAGCTGCTATAATTCCTCTAGCAGACAAATGCCCAGCTTGCCCCTCAGTTTTTCAAACTGATTTGCATCCAATGCCTTTGTGAAAATATCTGCTATTTGTTCCTCAGTGTCAACATGCTCCAGTGTGATAACTTTATCATCAACAAGCTCTCTGATATAGTGATGTCTAATGTCAATGTGCTTGGTTCTGCTGTGTTGCACAGGATTTTTAGAAATATTAATAGCACTCAGGTTGTCACAGTATAATGTCATGACATCTTGTTCGACATTGTACTCCTTCAGCATCTGCTTCATCCAAACTAGTTGTGAACAGCTGCTTCCTGCTGCAATATACTCTGCTTCAGCAGTAGATAGGGACACACAGTTTTGCTTCTTGCTGAACCATGAAATAAGATTGTTCCCCAAATAGAAACATCCACCAGAAGTGCTTTTTCTATCATCTGCACTTCCAGCCCAATCAGCATCACAATACCCAACCAGCATTGAATCTGAACAATGACAGTACATAATCCCATAGTCACTGGTGCCATTTACATATTTCAGAATTCTCTTTACTTGATTCAAGTGACTTATCTTAGGATTGGCTTGATATCTTGCACAAACACCTACTGCATAGGTGATGTCAGGTCTGCTAGCTGTTAAATATAGTAAGCTCCCAATCATGCTTCTGTACAGACTTTGATCAACACTGGTGCCAGCTTCATCCTTTGACAGCTTCAAGTGAGTAGGTGCAGGTGTTCTTTTATGGCTGGCATTTTCCATCCCAAACTTCTTGACAATGTTCTTTGCATACTTGCTTTGTGAGAGGAATATGGAGTCTTCCATCTGCTTCACTTGGAGTCCCAGAAAATAAGTCAGCTCTCCAACAAGACTCATCTCAAATTCAGATTGCATCTGTTGGACAAAATGTCGAAGCATCTCATTCGACATCCCTCCAAACACAATGTCATCAACATATATCTGTGCTATCATCAAGTTTTCAGCATCTTGTTTGACAAAGAGAGTCTTGTCAATTCCTCCCTTCCTATACCCTTGCTGAGTAAGGAACTCTGTTAGCCTTTCATACCAAGCTCTTGGAGCTTGCTTCAATCCATAGAGAGCCTTCTTGAGCCTGTATACATGATCTGGATGAGCTGGATCTACAAATCCCTTTGGCTGCTCCACATAGGCTTCTTCATTCAGGTATCCATTCAGAAATGCGCTCTTCACATCCATTTGGTACAGCTTGAATTTGAGGATGCAAGCTACACCAAGTAACAATCTGATGGACTCAAGTCTAGCAACTGGGGCGAATGTTTCATCAAAGTCTACACCTTCAATCTGAGTGTAGCCTTGAGCAACAAGTCTGGCCTTGTTTCTGGTTATAACACCTTCTTCATCGGTTTTGTTCTTGAAGATCCACTTGGTGCCAATCACATTAGTTCCCTCGGGTCTCGGAACTAGCTCCCAGACTTCATTCCTTTTGAATTGCTCCAATTCTTCTTGCATAGCATTGATCCAGAACTCATCAGCCAGTGCCTCTTTCACATTCTTGGGCTCAATTTTGGAGACAAAACATGAGTTGGAGACAATCTCAATCTCCCTTGATCTTGTAGTGACTCCTCTGTTTGGATCTCCTATAATCAGCTCCTTGGGGTGCATCTTCTGGATTCTAATGGAGGGTCCCTTGTCGGGTTGGTTGATGTTTGATTCATCTGTAGCAGAATCAGAGTTTTCTGCATTCTCTGCACTTTTAGCTGTATCTGCTACATTGTCTCCCGATGTTCTGACATCTTCTTCGACATCCTTCTTTCTTGCTGGAGTTAGATCATCAACAACCACATTGATGGATTCCATCACAGTTCTGGTTCTGGAGTTGAATACTCTATATGCTCTGCTGTTTGTAGAGTATCCCAGGAATATTCCTGCATCACTCTTGGGATCCATCTTTCTCCTTTGCTCTCTATCTGCCAAAATGTAACATGGGCTTCCAAAGATGTGAAAGTGCTTGACAGTTGGCTTCCTCCCTTTCCAGATTTCATACAGTGTGGTTGAAGTCCCTCTTCTAAGTGTGACTCTGTTGTGGATATAGCATGCTGTGTTCATGGCTTCAGCCCAGAGATTATAGGGAAGTTCTTTGGCATGAAGCATGACCCTAGCAGCCTCTTGCAAAGTCCTGTTTTTCCTTTCAACTATGCCATTTTGCTGTGGTGGAATGGCTGCAGAGAACTCATGAGTGATGCCTTCAGATGTGCAGTATTCAGTAAACTTGCTGTTTTCAAACTCTCTGCCATGGTCACTCCTGATTCTCTTGATCACACAGTCTTTTTCTCTTTGAAGTCTTAGACTCAACTCCTTGAATACTTCAAAGGTGTCTGATTTTTCTCTGATAAAGTTGACCCAGGTAAATCTGGAGAAATCATCCACAACAACATAGGCATACCTCTTTCCTCCAAGGCTTTCAACTTGCATAGGCCCCATCAAGTCCATGTGAAGTAGTTCCAGCACCCTGGAAGTGGTCTGATGTTGAAGCTTCTGGTGGGACATCTTGACTTGCTTTCCAATCTGACATTCACCACAGATTCTGCCTTCTTCTATTTTCAGATTGGGAATGCCTCTAACAGCACCTTTGTCAATGATTTTCTTCATGCCTCTTAAGTGCAGATGTCCAAATCTTTGATGCCATATTCTGACTTCATCTTCTCTGGAGAATAGACATGTGGAGGAGTAACTGGTTTCTTGAGGTGTCCATAGGTAACAGTTGTCCTTTGATCTGCTGCCCTTCATTAGGACTTCACTCTTCTCATTTGTCACCAAGCATTCTGACTTTGTGAAGTTTACATTGAATCCTTCATCACACAGCTGACTGATGCTGATCAAGTTTGCAGTCAGTCCCTTCACCAGCAGTACTTTGTCCAGACTAGGAAGTCCATCATGGACTAGCTTTCCCATTCCAGTGATCTTTCCTTTAGAGCCATCTCCAAATGTCACATAGCTAGTGGAGCAAGGTTCAATGTTCACCAGGAATTCTTTAACTCCTGTCATGTGTCTGGAACAGCCGCTATCTAGGTACCAATCTTCCTTAGCTGATGCTCTAAGTGAAGTATGAACAACAAGACTAACAGTCTTGTGTTTTGGAACCCACATCATCTTCCTTCCACTGCTGCTATTTTGAGTTCCATGACGTGGATGACCATGTAAATGATAGCAAAAGGGCTTTATGTGACCATACTTGCCACAGTAGTGACACCTCCAATTCTTTCTTTTGCTCCTTTTCTGCTGCGTTCCATGATGTCGAGACCGATGTTGTGACATCGTGGCTCCAGTGCTGTTTTTGGCAGGAACAAATTCTGTCATGGTTGTTCTGCCAGCAGACTTAGGATTAAATCCAAGTCCTCTCTGGTTTCCAACATTCTTTCCAAGCTGTAGCACCTCATCAAGCGTATCTGAGCCTTTATTCAGCATCTTTATTGATTTTGTCATGTTTTCCAGTTTAGAGTTCAGAAAACCAACTTCTCCTTTAAGCTCAGAGATCTCCTCTTCATGTGCCTCCTTTTCAGCCTCCAGATTTGCAATGACCTT